>NC_056739.1:1802409931-1802437467 GCF_019279795.1 Protopterus annectens | reverse complement strand
CAAATAAATAAATAAATAAAATACTATAATAATGGCTTAAGGGCCTTTACAAGCTTAACCAGTATAACCCAATTTTACTCAAAATATGGCCCCTTGGAGCAAGAATATGTCCTGGATTTGTGCCTGTGCATTGAGCATCTTACATATTGCTCCTGTCCATAAGGGTCATATGCACTAACCCCAGGTGTGAATCTGAGATTTCCCATCCATTGATCCAAGTTGTATATGTAGAGGGCCAGCGAAGGACTTTGCATAATATGCATAAGAAGCCTGTTCCAAAGAAGGGGCAATCTCTGAGAGACATATATGTCTCTCCAGCATGTTTGAGTCTCTGGCTAAGTTTAGATCCCAAGATTGGGTGACCCTTGTGTTGTTTGACTTGAGGATGTGCAGCAGCCCCATCAGGGCAGGATTTGAGTGCCTTGTAGGTTAGGCATAGGTCACCCCTTAAACAGTCTGTTGGACACAGAGTAAAGTGATAGGGCTTTTAGTCCATCCACATAGTTCATGTTGTTTACACTCTGTACTTTCTTTGCGAGGAATGTCAGAGTCCACTCCAGCTGCTGTAAGTGCCTGTTCAAGTACATGCCAAATATGGAAGAAGCATATGAAGAAGAGTGCAGCTTGATAGTTTTCTCTCTTTCATTCTTTCATGGTGGTAGTTTGTTTCTTCCATTCCCTTCCTGCTCTGTTTTTGTTTTATGACTTTATATGTTACTAATTTAGCTGCACAGTAGTATACCCTATTTACTTTTATTATATCCCAAGCATTTCTGTTAATAGTCCTAATTACTGTGTTCATCTGGTTTACCAAACTTATAGTATTTTGGATCTCATTTATTTTCTGCAATCTGTTTCTTTCATCAAATTTTATGTTACAGGAGAATTACAAAAGGCAAGAAATGATGGCACAGGTAAATCTTTTCAGAATAAAGAAGATGGACATACAAATAAAACTGTAAGTATAAATAATACAAATTTTCCTGCAATATGGGAAAATATAATAACAATGGCTAAACATGTAAGCATAACAGAAGCATTTAAACTGTTGCAAACTGTAGCTGCAATGGCAGAAAGCCCTCCAGGTTTTTTTAATGCTTTCTTAGATGTTATAATGAAAAGAGAACAAGATGAAGTAAGAAAAACTCCAAATGTAAATATGTCACAAGGTAATGTTGAAATGACTTTTTCCATAAATGAAGAAACGAATAGAAATGATGGGAATATAAATAAAAATGTAATTAGTGAAGTAAGTGAAGAAAGCATGCAATGTCAAAATTCTGAAATGTCTGTATGGAACAGAATACTAGAAGCAGCAAGACAGTCAGATTTCAAAACTGCATTTTATTTATTTGATAATGCACCAACAAATGAGTTACAACCATTAGGTTTTTTCAGTAACCTTATGAACTTAGTGATGCAAGAAAACATTATAACATTGTTATTATATTGAAACATTTTCTGTAAGTAAAATAGCTTTATTTTGTTCCTGGAATACAAAAGAACCATTAGTGAACAGCCGCGGTTGTATGGCAGTTTGCAAGCCGAAAATAGTGTCTCCCTGTGGGCAGGAAAAAGCAGCTTCTCCTGCCTCTATGGTTCTTTTCAGGTTCTGCATTTTTATTGTTAAATATCACATTTTGTATTTTTGCATGCATATTGTGTGATCTGACACATTCTAAACCTGTATTTCGTAGTTCTGTTAGCATATTTTCATTATTTGCACCAAACAAAACATTTTGTTCAACACTACATGCATTGGATGTCTGCCGCGGTTGTATGACAGTTTGCAAGCCAGAAATAGTGCCTCCCGGTGGGCAGGGAAATGCAGCTTCTCCGCCTCTATGGATCTCTTTTCTGGTTCTATATTATCACTGTTAAATATCACATTTTGTATTCTTGCATACATATTATGAGATCTGACACTCTCTAATCTTGTTTTTGTGAATCTTTAGGCATATTCTCATTATTTGCACTTAAAAAAACACTTTGTTTAACATTACATACATTTGATGAAATCGGCGGTTGTATGACAGTTTCTAAGCCCAAAATAGTGTCTCCCTGCGGGCAGGAAAATGTAGCTTCTCCTGCCTCTATGGAGCTTTTTCTCGTTCTTTATTTACAGTGTTATAAGCAAAATTTTTAACATTTTCATTAATATTCTGTGATCGGAAGTCATTCAATCCTATATTGACAACATTTAGGCTCATGCTTTCATTATTTGCAACTTTTATAGGATTTTTTTCATGAATACATTCAGGCCGCGTTTCCACGGGCAGTACCTTTTAAGAGGGAATTGAAATGCCCTGGTCGGGTAAACACACTGTTCATCAGCCTGTTCGGCTCCATGCTGTATAACGCTCATATCAGCTTCAGTAAACATAGAAACACGGAATTCTCCTCAAAGTTTGGATTCTGTATTTTTAAAGCATTCTTCCTTTGGATTTCATTCTCCTCACCTGAAAAGAAAAAAAGAGTTAGTAGAAGCCGTCATACACGACAGCTGTTCATTAAAGCCTTCCTGCTGCATGACTTCTCACACAGGCAGGTCGGCCATACCGAAACTGGCAGTTAAGCCAGAACCAGGATTGCCTTACCCCTTTGTATGGTGGATTGTACCCTACACACCTGCAAAGTTTCAGACTCCTAGCTTTTTCCCTCTTGGAGAAAAACAAGTTTCCAGGGGTATTTTTTCTCTATGCAGAAACATGCTTGAAATTCAAAAAGAAAGCTAAAAACAATAAACGGTCATACTGAAACTGGCAGTTAAGCCATAACCAGGATTGTCTTACCCCTTTGTATGGTGGATTGTACCCTACACACCTGCAAAGGTTCACCCTCCTAGCTTTTTCCCTCTTGGAGAAAAACAAGTTTCAAGGGGTATTTTTCTCTATGCAGAAACATGCTTGAAATGCATAGGGAAAGCTAAAAACAATAAACGGTCATACTGTAACTGGCAGTTAAGCCAGAACCAGGATTGCCTTACCCCTTTGTAGGGTGGATAGCACCCTACACACCTGCAATGTTTCAGCTTCCTAGCTTTTTAACTCTTGGTGATAAAAAAGTTTCCAGGGGTATTTTTTCTATATGCAGAAACATGCTTGAAATTCAAAAAGAAAGCTAAAAACAATAAGCGGTCATACTGAAACTGGCAGTTAAGCCAGAACCAGGAATGCCTTACCCCTTTGTAAGGTAGTTTGTACCCTACACACCTGCAAAGTTTCAGCCTCCTAGCTTTTCCCTCTTTGAGAAAAACAAGTTTCCAGGGGTATTTTTTTTCTCTATGCAGAAACATGCTTGAAATGCATAGGGAAAGCTAAAAACAATAAATGGTCATACTGAAACTGGCAGTTAAGCCAGAACCAAGATTGCCTTACCCCTTTGTAGGGGGATAGCACCCTACACACCTGCAAAGTTTCAGCATCCTAGCTTTTTCCTCTTGGAGAAAACAAGTTTCCAGAGGTATTTTTTTCTCTATGCAGTAACATACTTGAAATGCAAAAAGAAAGCTAAAAACAATAAACGGTCATACTGAAACTGCCAGTTTCAGTATGACCATTTATTGTTTTTAGCTTTCCCTATGCATTTCAAGCATGTTTCTGCATAGAGAAAAATACCCATGGAAAGTTGTTTTTCTCCAAGAGGGAAAAAGCTAGGAGGCTGAAACTCTGCAGGTGTGTAGGGTACAATCCACCCTACAAAGGGGTAGGGCAATCCTGGTTCTGGCTTAACTGCCAGTTTCAGTATGACCGTTTATTGTTTTTAGCTTTCCCTATGCATTTCAAGCATGTTTCTGCATAGAGAAAAAATACCTATGGAAAGTTGTTTTTCTCCAAGAGGGAAAAAGCTAGGAGGCTGAAACTCTGCAGGTGTGTAGGGTACAATCCACCCTACAAAGGGGTAGGGCAATCCTGGTTCTGGCTTAACTGCCAGTTTCAGTATGACCGTTTATTGTTTTTAGCTTTCCTATGCATTTTGAGCATGTTTCTGCATAGAGAAAAATACCTATGGAAAGTTGTTTTTCTCCAAGAGGGAAAAAGCTAGGAGGCTGAAACTCTGCAGGTGTGTAGGGTACAATCCACCCTACAAAGGGGTAGGGCAATCCTGGTTCTGGCTTAACTGCCAGTTTCAGTATGACCGTTTATTGTTTTTAGCTTTCCTATGCATTTTGAGCATGTTTCTGCATAGAGAAAAATACCTATGGAAAGTTGTTTTTCTCCAAGAGGGAAAAAGCTAGGAGGCTGAAACTCTGCAGGTGTGTAGGGTACAATCCACCCTACAAAGGGGTAGGGCAATCCTGGTTCTGGCTTAACTGCCAGTTTCAGTATGACCGTTTATTGTTTTTAGCTTTCCCTATGCATTTCAAGCATGTTTCTGCATAGAGAAAAATACCTATTGAAAGTTGTTTTTCCAAGAGGGAAAAAGCTAGGAGGCTGAAACTCTGCAGGTGTGTAGGGTACAATCCACCCTACAAAGGGGTAGGGCAATCCTGGTTCTGGCTTAACTGCCAGTTTCAGTATGACCGTTTATTGTTTTTAGCTTTCCCTATGCATTTCAAGCATGTTTCTGCATAGAGAAAAATACCTATGGAAAGTTGTTTTTCTCCAAGAGGGAAAAAGCTAGGAGGCTGAAACTCTGCAGGTGTGTAGGGTACAATCGACCCTACAAAGGGGTAGGGCAATCCTGGTTCTGGCTTAACTGCCAGTTTCAGTATGACCGTTTATTGTTTTTAGCTTTCCCTATGCATTTCAAGCATGTTTCTGCATAGAGAAAAAATACCTATGGAAAGTTGTTTTTCTCCAAGAGGGAAAAAGCTAGGAGGCTGAAACTCTGCAGGTGTGTAGGGTACAATCCCCCCTACAAAGTGGTAGGGGAATCCTGGTTCTGGCTTAACTGCCAGTTTCAGTATGACCGTTTATTGTTTTTAGCTTTCCCTATGCATTTCAAGCATGTTTCTGCATAGAGAAAAAATACCCCTGGAAACCTGTTTTTCTCCAAGAGGGAAAAAGCTAGGAGGCTGAATCTTTACAGGTGTGTAGGGTAGTATCCACCCTACAAAGGGTAAGGCAATCCTGGTTCTGGCTTAACTGCCAGTTTCAGTATGGCCGATCTGCCTGTGTGAGAAGTCATGCAGCAGGAAGGCTTTACTGAACAGCTGTCGGGTATGACAGCTTCTACTAACTCTCTTTTTTCTTTTCAGGTGAGGAGAATGAAATCCAAAGGAAGAATGCTTTAAAAATACAGAATCCAAACTTTGAGGAGAATTCCCGTGTTTCTATGTTTACTGAAGCTGATATGAGCGTTATACATTACGTTATAGTGCGGCACAGTGGTGCAGCGGTTAACGTTGTCGCCTCACAGCAAGAGGTTCTCCGGTTTGATTCTCGGCTGGAGTGCCTTCTGTGTGGAGTTTGCATGTTCTCGCTGTGTTTGCGTAGGTTTCCTCCAGGTACTCCGGTTTCCTCCCACATTCCAAAGACATGCATCTGGACCATTTCTCCCCGGGCCTCCGCTGAAAACAGGCTCTGTGGAACCTAGTCGGACATTCCCGGTCAACAAATGTTAAATAAATAAATAAATAAATAAATAAATAAATACAGCATGGAGCCGAACAGGCTGATGAACAGTGTGAGTTTACACGACCAGGGCATTTCAATTCCGGCTTAAAACGTACTGTAAGTCCTGCGGAAACGCGGCCTGAATGTATTCATGAAAAAAATCCTATAAAAGTTGCAAATAATGAAAGCATGAGCCTAAATGTTGTCAATATAGGATTGGATAACTTCCGATCACAGAATATTAATGAAAATGTTAAAAATTTTGCTTATAACACTGTAAATAAAGAACGAGAAAAAGCTCCATAGAGGCAGGAGAAGCTACATTTTCCTGCCCGCAGGGAGACACTATTTTGGGCTTAGAAACTGTCATACAACCGCCGATTTCATTTTAAGTGCAAATAATGAGAATATGCCTAAAGATTCACAAAAAAACAAGATTAGAGAGTGTCAGATCTCATAATATGTATGCAAGAATACAAAATGTGATATTTAACAGTGATAATATAGAACCAGAAAAGAGATCCATAGAGGCGGGAGAAGCTGCATTTCCCTGCCCACCGGAGGCACTATTTCTGGCTTGCAAACTGTCATACAACCGCGGCAGACATCCAATGCATGGAGTGTTGAACAAAATGTTTTGTTTGGTGCAAATAATGAAAATATGCTAACAGAACTACAAAATACAGGTTTAGAAGGTGTCAGATCACACAATATGCATGCAAAAATACAAAATGTGATATTTAACAATAAAAATGCAGAACCTGAAAAAAGAACCATAGAGGCAGGAGAAGCTGCTTTTTCCTGCCCACAGGGAGACGCTATTTTCGGCTTGCAAACTGCCATACAACCGTGGCTGTTCACTAATGGTTCTTTTGTATTCCAGGAACAAAATAAAGCTATTTTACTTACAGAAAATGTTACAGGAGAATTACAAAAGGCAAGAAATGATGGCACAGGTAAATCTTTTCAGAATAAAGAAGATGGACATACAAATAAAACTGTAAGTATAAATAATACAAATTTTCCTGCAATATGGGAAAATATAATAACAATGGCTAAACATGTAAGCATAACAGAAGCATTTAAACTGTTGCAAACTGTAGCTGCAATGGCAGAAAGCCCTCCAGGTTTTTTTAATGCTTTCTTAGATGTTATAATGAAAAGAGAACAAGATGAAGTAAGAAAAACTCCAAATGTAAATATGTCACAAGGTAATGTTGAAATGACTTTTTCCATAAATGAAGAAACGAATAGAAATGATGGGAATATAAATAAAAATGTAATTAGTGAAGTAAGTGAAGAAAGCATGCAATGTCAAAATTCTGAAATGTCTGTATGGAACAGAATACTAGAAGCAGCAAGACAGTCAGATTTCAAAACTGCATTTTATTTATTTGATAATGCACCAACAAATGAGTTACAACCATTAGGTTTTTTCAGTAACCTTATGAACTTAGTGATGCAAGAAAACATTATAACATTGTTATTATATTGAAACATTTTCTGTAAGTAAAATAGCTTTATTTTGTTCCTGGAATACAAAAGAACCATTAGTGAACAGCCGCGGTTGTATGGCAGTTTGCAAGCCGAAAATAGTGTCTCCCTGTGGGCAGGAAAAAGCAGCTTCTCCTGCCTCTATGGTTCTTTTTTCAGGTTCTGCATTTTTATTGTTAAATATCACATTTTGTATTTTTGCATGCATATTGTGTGATCTGACACATTCTAAACCTGTATTTCGTAGTTCTGTTAGCATATTTTCATTATTTGCACCAAACAAAACATTTTGTTCAACACTACATGCATTGGATGACAGTTTGCAAGCCAGAAATAGTGCCTCCCGGTGGGCAGGGAAATGCAGCTTCTCCCGCCTCTATGGATCTCTTTTCTGGTTCTATATTATCACTGTTAAATATCACATTTTGTATTCTTGCATACATATTATGAGATCTGACACTCTCTAATCTTGTTTTTTTGTGAATCTTTAGGCATATTCTCATTATTTGCACTTAAAAAAACACTTTGTTTAACATTACATACATTTGATGAAATCGGCGGTTGTATGACAGTTTCTAAGCCCAAAATAGTGTCTCCCTGCGGGCAGGAAAATGTAGCTTCTCCTGCCTCTATGGAGCTTTTTTCTCGTTCTTTATTTACAGTGTTATAAGCAAAATTTTTAACATTTTCATTAATATTCTGTGATCGGAAGTCATTCAATCCTATATTGACAACATTTAGGCTCATGCTTTCATTATTTGCAACTTTTATAGGATTTTTTTCATGAATACATTCAGGCCGCGTTTCCGCGGGCAGTACCTTTTAAGAGGGAATTGAAATGCCCTGGTCGGGTAAACACACTGTTCATCAGCCTGTTCGGCTCCATGCTGTATAACGCTCATATCAGCTTCAGTAAACATAGAAACACGGGAATTCTCCTCAAAGTTTGGATTCTGTATTTTTAAAGCATTCTTCCTTTGGATTTCATTCTCCTCACCTGAAAAGAAAAAAAGAGAGTTAGTAGAAGCCGTCATACCCGACAGCTGTTCATTAAAGCCTTCCTGCTGCATGACTTCTCACACAGGCAGGTCGGCCATACTGAAACTGGCAGTTAAGCCAGAACCAGGATTGCCTTACCCCTTTGTATGGTGGATTGTACCCTACACACCTGCAAAGTTTCAGACTCCTAGCTTTTTCCCTCTTGGAGAAAAACAAGTTTCCAGGGGTATTTTTTCTCTATGCAGAAACATGCTTGAAATTCAAAAAGAAAGCTAAAAACAATAAACGGTCATACTGAAACTGGCAGTTAAGCCAGAACCAGGATTGCCTTACCCCTTTGTAGGGTGGATAGCACCCTACACACCTGCAATGTTTCAGCTTCCTAGCTTTTTAACTCTTGGTGATAAAAAAGTTTCCAGGGGTATTTTTTCTATATGCAGAAACATGCTTGAAATTCAAAAAGAAAGCTAAAAACAATAAACGGTCATACTGAAACTGGCAGTTAAGCCAGAACCAGGAATGCCTTACCCCTTTGTAAGGTAGTTTGTACCCTACACACCTGCAAAGTTTCAGCCTCCTAGCTTTTTCCCTCTTGGAGAAAAACAAGTTTCAAGGGGTATTTTTTCTCTATGCAGAAACATGCTTGAAATGCATAGGGAAAGCTAAAAACAATAAACGGTCATACTGAAACTGGCAGTTAAGCCAGAACCAAGATTGCCTTACCCCTTTGTAGGGTGGATAGCACCCTACACACCTGCAAAGTTTCAGCATCCTAGCTTTTTCCCTCTTGGAGAAAAACAAGTTTCCAGGGGTATTTTTTCTCTATGCAGAAACATGCTTGAAATGCAAAAAGAAAGATAAAAACAATAAACGGTCATACTGAAACTACAGATGTGTAGGGTACTATCCACCCTACAAAGGGGTAAGGCAATCCTGGTTCTGGCTTAACTGCCAGTTTCAGTATGACCGTTTATTGTTTTTAGCTTTCCCTATGCATTTCAAGCATGTTTCTGCATAGAGAAAAAATACCTATGGAAACTTGTTTTTCTCCAAGAGGGAAAAAGCTAGGAGGCTGAAACTCTGCAGGTGTGTAGGGTACAATCCACCCTACAAAGGGGTAGGGCAATCCTGGTTCTGGCTTAACTGCCAGTTTCAGTATGACCGTTTATTGTTTTTAGCTTTCCTATGCATTTCAAGCATGTTTCTGCATAGAGAAAAATACCTATGGAAAGTTGTTTTTCTCCAAGAGGGAAAAAGCTAGGAGGCTGAAACTCTGCAGGTGTGTAGGGTACAATCCACCCTACAAAGGGGTAGGGCAATCCTGGGTCTGGCTTAACTGCCAGTTTCAGTATGACCGTTTATTGTTTTTAGCTTTCCTATGCATTTCAAGCATGTTTCTGCATAGAGAAAAATACCTATGGAAAGTTGTTTTTCTCCAAGAGGGAAAAAGCTAGGAGGCTGAAACTCTGCAGGTGTGTAGGGTACAATCCACCCTACAAAGGGGTAGGGCAATCCTGGTTCTGGCTTAACTGCCAGTTTCAGTATGACCGTTTATTGTTTTTAGCTTTCCCTATGCATTTCAAGCATGTTTCTGCATAGAGAAAAATACCTATGGAAAGTTGTTTTTCTCCAAGAGGGAAAAAGCTAGGAGGCTGAAACTCTGCAGGTGTGTAGGGTACAATCCACCCTACAAAGGGGTAGGGCAATCCTGGTTCTGGCTTAACTGCCAGTTTCAGTATGACCGTTTATTGTTTTTAGCTTTTCCTATGCATTTTGAGCATGTTTCTGCATAGAGAAAAATACCTATGGAAAGTTGTTTTTCTCCAAGAGGGAAAAAGCTAGGAGGCTGAAACTCTGCAGGTGTGTAGGGTACAATCCACCCTACAAAGGGGTAGGGCAATCCTGGTTCTGGCTTAACTGCCAGTTTCAGTATGACCGTTTATTGTTTTTAGCTTTCCCTATGCATTTCAAGCATGTTTCTGCATAGAGAAAAATACCTATGGAAAGTTGTTTTTCTCCAAGAGGGAAAAAGCTAGGAGGCTGAAACTCTGCAGGTGTGTAGGGTACAATCCACCCTACAAAGGGGTAGGGCAATCCTGGTTCTGGCTTAACTGCCAGTTTCAGTATGACCGTTTATTGTTTTTAGCTTTCCTATGCATTTTGAGCATGTTTCTGCATAGAGAAAAATACCTATGGAAAGTTGTTTTTCTCCAAGAGGGAAAAAGCTAGGAGGCTGAAACTCTGCAGGTGTGTAGGGTACAATCCACCCTACAAAGGGGTAGGGCAATCCTGGTTCTGGCTTAACTGCCAGTTTCAGTATGACCGTTTATTGTTTTTAGCTTTCCCTATGCATTTCAAGCATGTTTCTGCATAGAGAAAAATACCTATTGAAAGTTGTTTTTCCAAGAGGGAAAAAGCTAGGAGGCTGAAACTCTGCAGGTGTGTAGGGTACAATCCACCCTACAAAGGGGTAGGGCAATCCTGGTTCTGGCTTAACTGCCAGTTTCAGTATGACCGTTTATTGTTTTTAGCTTTCCTATGCATTTTGAGCATGTTTCTGCATAGAGAAAAATACCTATGGAAAGTTGTTTTTCTCCAAGAGGGAAAAAGCTAGGAGGCTGAAACTCTGCAGGTGTGTAGGGTACAATCCACCCTACAAAGGGGTAGGGCAATCCTGGTTCTGGCTTAACTGCCAGTTTCAGTATGACCGTTTATTGTTTTTAGCTTTCCCTATGCATTTCAAGCATGTTTCTGCATAGAGAAAAATAAAACTGGAAAGTTGTTTTTCTCCAAGAGGGAAAAAGCTAGGAGGCTGAAACTCTGCAGGTGTGTAGGGTACAATCCACCCTACAAAGGGGTAGGGCAATCCTGGTTCTGGCTTAACTGCCAGTTTCAGTATGACCGTTTATTGTTTTTAGCTTTCCTATGCATTTCAAGCATGTTTCTGCATAGGGAAAAATACCTATGGAAAGTTGTTTTTCTCCAAGAGGGAAAAAGCTAGGAGGCTGAAACTCTGCAGGTGTGTAGGGTACAATCCACCCTACAAAGGGGTAGGGCAATCCTGGTTCTGGCTTAACTGCCAGTTTCAGTATGACCGTTTATTGTTTTTAGCTTTCCCTATGCATTTCAAGCATGTTTTTGCATAGAGAAAAAATACCTATGGAAAGTTGTTTTTCTCCAAGAGGGAAAAAGCTAGGAGGCTGAAACTCTGCAGGTGTGTAGGGTACAATCCACCCTACAAAGGGGTAGGGCAATCCTGGTTCTGGCTTAACTGCCAGTTTCAGTAAGCCCGTTTGGCAAGATGGCCGCCGAGCTGCTTACTGCAGACACTGCAGTTTCGTTTGCAGTGTCTTCTGCTGTTTCTACAGCTAATTCTGCTGAATTTTCTGATGATGCTATGGATGTGAACATGCCTGAAGTGAATACTGAGGTTATGGATGATAATCGAGTTCTGAGGGATGTGCAGACTTCTGCAGTCTTAGATTGGGGTGAGGAGATGAAAGAGGCTCCTCCTCCTGACAATTCCTTGTGTACTGCTTTCCTGCAAAACGATAACTCTTTCATTGGTGATGTTTCTAAGTTGGGAGAGGTCAATCCTGCTGTTTCTGAGGTAAATAGAAAGTCTAAAACTGTTTCAAAGTCCCAAAAACGGCTTTTTTCAGTCCTAGCTGATGCACAGGCCTCTACTTCCGGTGCTGCTGCAGCTCCAGTGCCTGCTACTGCTACTAGGGATGTTTTTTCTGTTCCTGAACCTTCCATGAAGAAAAAAGGGATTTCTGCTGTTGTGGAAGATACTGCCTCTTCTACCTCTGTTGCTGGCAGTGCTTCAGAGCCTCGACGGTCATATGCAGGTATGGCATCTTCCTTTCAACGTAGATATTTGCAAAAACCGTTTGTGAGACTTCAGACTGTTTCTGGGGGCCCACTAGACATTAAAAGACTGTGGAATGACTTGTTGCAGCCTGCAGGGATCCGGCTCATCGATTTGGGTGGTGTTATTCATCTTGGTAAAGAATCTTTTGTGGAATTATATTTTGAGCAGCAACAGAAGGCTGCGGAATTTTTTTCCTTTTTTCAGAAGAACAAATTGTTGGCTCCTTATTCTTCTTATATTTTGTCGAATATGAATGTACAACTCCGTAAGAAATTGCGATTTCAATTTCGTACTATATATCTCACAGAGGATATGTTACGTCAATATTTAGTTAAGCATTGTGCTTTGGTACATTCAGTAAATAAAACCTATTCGCCAGATTTACCTGGGGTTTTTGATGGGGGGTGGGAGGTTTGGGTGACAATGAATGTTGGTGCTACTGGAGTGCTGCATTTGCCAGGGGTGTGTTTCATTGGTGGGCATAGGGGTATGATACGATATAGTGGTCAACCCCGATTTTGTTTTTTTTGTGGAGCCTTTGACCATTTAATTTCTGACTGTCCACAAAAGAAATGTTCCAAATGTGGTAGTTTACAGCATTTTGCCGGGTTTGTCCAGTTCGGTGTCCTCACTGTGATGGGGCGCATCACTGGGCGAATTGTCCCTTAGCCATTTCAGATCAGATGGAGTCCTCCTGGCCATTGCTGACACCGTCTGTTGTAGCTGAATCTTCCTCTGCTCCTACAGTTGCATCTGTTTTGGTTCCTGATGTGCCACCAGCGGTCTCGCTTCAGGATACTGTTCCTGAAGCTTCAACTGCTATTTTGGATGTACCAGTTCCTTTGCTGTTGGACAACCCTGTTGCTGTTTCTTCTGTTGCGGTTTCTTCTGCTTTGGGTGCTGTTGTTCTGCAGGATGTCTCTACAGCTCCTCTGCCAGCTGATAAGCCGTTGCCTGTTCCGGCTTCTGCGGAGGCTGATCAGGTTCCTTTGTTGCATGCAGATGAGGTTCACCTGGTCTTAGATTCGGATGACGAAGATCATGTTTTGCGTGATGAAATAGCTTTACTGCCTGTTGCTACGGATGATGATGCTGATGTTTCGTCGGATGATGCTTTGCGTACAGTGCATCCCTTACATCCTTTAGCTGTGAGTGAGCTGGGGTCTTCCGTCAGGAAGGATACTGTTCCACTGCAATCTCATCCAGTGGAAGTCCTTAAAGGATCTTGTAGCAGGTGGACATTGCGACAGCGCTGTGGTCGCAACAAGGATGTTCCTGTTCATACCATTTCTGATGATGGTTAACTTTTTGGTTGCTTTTTGCAACATTAACTTGATGATGTCATTGCATAGACGTTTGACTATTCTGGACTGGGCGGAGGCGCAGTCTGTTGACATTCTCTGTTTTTTGGACACTGGCATTTTGCCTGAATCTGATTGTGATCAATGGGATTATTTGTGGGGGGGGGGCACTGTGTGGTCAAAAGGCATTGATACTCATTCTGGTATTTTGGTTTTATTTAAAAAGTCTGTTTTTGATGTTAAAGATATCATGCATGTTATTCCTGGTAGGGTGTTAATTTTGGATGTTGTTTTTCTGAATGTTTATTACCGTTTGATTTTTTTATATGCATACACTAAGCAAGGGAATCGCAGTAGAATGTTTCAAGTGCTGCGTCCTTTTTTGTTGGTGGACTTTCCTTTGATAATTATGGGGGATTTTAACATGCATTTGCTGGAGGGGTCAACTAGTGTTCGCTCTGATATCAGGGCTTGTACTACTGTCATGAATACATCCTCATTAGTTTTGGCTCCTTCTCCTCCTTTACCTTTCATAAAGGTTCAGTAACCTCTGTTATTGATTTTTGTTGGTTTTCACCAATGTTGCACTGTTCTTTATTAGGTTCTGATGTATTGCCTTTCACCGATCATGTTTTGTTAACTTATGGTTTTGGGTTGGGGTCTGCCTGGTTACCTGGAAGGGGAGCAGTACGTTTAAATCCACTTTATCTTGATAACCCAGAATGGTCTAATGTTTTCATGAGGCATGGGATGATCATGCTACCTTACTTCCTCTATATCCGTCAGTCTGTGATTGGTGGAAAGATTTTAAAATTAAATTGGTAGGGCGGTATAAGGAATTTTTGGGATTATATTGTAAGAAATTGAAAGATTCCACTACTGCCACCTACCGTGCATATCAACATGTGGCCCTGACTGATGTTGGCTTGGCATTGCGTCATTTGCGACGCTTTGTTCATGCTTAATTTTCAAAGAGTGCGAACTCGTTTATTTCATTTGCAGCATTCCTTGCGTACGGGCGCAAGAATTTCTGCCATATTTGGGGAAGCGTTTGTTACGGCGAACTACGATGGTTCGCTGTTTGAGAAGTTCTGCTGGTCATTTGCTCAATTCGAAAGAGGGTATCCTGCAGGTAGTTCACCAGCATTTGCTTTCCCTGTATGGGGGCAAGCCCTCAGTTGATCTATCTTGGCATTTGCCTGTTATTTCTTCTGATATTCAGGCTTTTTTTGAGGCTCCTTTTACTATGGAGGAAGTACAAGTGGCCATTACTGTTTTGGCCTCTAGAAATTCAGTACCAGGTGCTGATGGGTTGCCATATGTGATATATAAGTGTATGTCTCCTGGACAATTGGTTTTGTTGCTGGAGGTTTTTAATTCCTGGCTTGTCCAGGGTTTTCAGGATCCGGCCTTTTTACATATTCTTTTACGTTTCTTTTGGAAAAAGGGGATAAAGCAGATCTGGATAATTGGCGTCCGATTGCTTTATGTAATTGTGACTACCGTTTATTTATGAAGGTTATTCAGTTACGTTTTAGTTCTAAGATGTCCCAGTTTATTTCTGATGGTGTGTATGGTATTCCTCACCGGTCTATGTGGGATTTATTGCAGATCTTGAAAGGGGTGTCTGTCTTTTCTGAACATTCCCATTCTGTTGGGATGGTATCTTGTGACATTAAACAGGCCTTTGACAACATCTCACATGAGGTGTTGTCGACGGTTCTGGTGGGTTATGGTTTTGGCCCACTCCTTAGGGGCTGTCTTAGTTCGGTTTTTGCTCATACTCGTATTCAACCATTGGTTAATGGTTGGTTTGGTAGGTCTGTCGTTATGCGTAATGGCATACGGCAGGGTTGCCCATTAAGTAGTTTTTTGTTGGCGTTGTTGGTGAGTGCTGTTATGGTTCAATTTCGATTTCAGGTTGATAGACCTTTTGGTTTGTTCTTGTGTGCAGGGGTGACGCTCCCCAGATGGGTTGCTTATGCAGATGACCTCACGTTCTTTTTGGATTCAGAGGTGCAATTGTCTACTTTGTTTTTCTCTGTTTTCTACCTCTTCTGTCGCTTGTTGGTTGGTCCTTGAATTTTGCAAAAACACTGGTGTACTTGCCTCATAGTCATGCTGTTTCTTTTCGTGGCCTTCGAATTTTTAAAGAAGGCATTCAGGTATTAGGAGTTCCTTTTGGTTCTCGTGCATTTGTTCTTCAGTTTTGTGTCTCCTTAGTCAGTCAAACTACTCGACGCGTCTACAAATCTGGGCGTCCTTTCCGTTGTCATATCGGAAAAAGGTTTTTTTCTTGGGTGGTGTTTTTTTGGCAAAGTTGAATTATGTTTTTTCTGTGTATTTTTTTCCGTTGTCATGGTCTTCCTCTCTCCTTCGTGATTATTTTCGTTTTTTCTGGGGTTCGGTGTTGAATCCCATTCGCCGAGGCATTGTGTATGGTCCCCTGACTACTGGTGGCTGTAATTTAAAGCATCCTGTTTTGTTTTTACATTGTTTATTTCTCTATAATGTTTTTTGTTCCCTCCGTTCTCCTGTCCCTACCTTGGTTGGTCAGTTGTTACGTGCTCTTTATCCAGGGTTTTGGGATGCTTGCTTGCAGGGGAAGAGGTCGCATTTATTGGTGTCATCAGAGTTGTTGGATGTGCGTCTGGTGATTTTTCGTTTTCGCCTCTTTGCCTTTGATGTTGCTTTGCCACGATGGCATTGGTATCGCACCATATTGCGTGATCGCTTTGTGGTGAATGCCTATGCTGGTTTCAGTGCAGTTACACTTCATGGGTTGAATCGCAGGAGGCGTGCTTGTATTCTTATACCTCAATGGCAAGGCTTTGTTTGGCGTATGTCTTTGGGGAGGTTGCCACTTCGGGGATTTTATCATTCCAGACTTCTTTCCGCCAAGTTATGTTTTCGGGATTGTGGGGTGGTGGAGGATTTCCATCATGTTTTTTTTGGATGTAGTAGAGTTCGGGGTTTTTGGAAGGAATTTAGGAAATGTTTCCATGTGCCATTTTTGTTTCCATTATCTCTCAAAAAGTGTACGTTGGGGGACTATGGTTGTTTATGGACTCCGAGTATCTCCAGAGCAGATTTCGTTTTGTTATCCGCTTTGTATATGCTCTGGGTCGCTCGTTGTAGGGACTTGCATTTTCAGTTTGTTTTTCCAGTCCCTGTCCTTATTGCACAATTGTGTGAATGGTTACGTCGCTGGGGTTATGCTGATGTTATTTGTTAATTGCCATTTTCGTTTTTCTCTGGTACATTCCTAGTGTTTTGATGTACATGTGTTAACACTTTTGTTGTTATTGTATTATCTTTTTATCGATGAATAAAGTTGGAAGTACCTATGCATTTCAAGCATGTTTCTGCATAGAGAAAAAATAACCCTGGAAAGTTGTTTTTCTCCAAGAGGGAAAAAGCTAGGAGGCTGAAACTCTGCAGGTGTGTAGGGTACAATCCACCCTACAAAGGGGTAGGGCAATCCTGGTTCTGGCTTAACTGCCAGTTTCAGTATGACCGTTTATTGTTTTTAGCTTTCCCTATGCATTTCAAGCATGTTTCTGCATAGAGAAAAAATACCTATGGAAAGTTGTTTTTCTCCAAGAGGGAAAAAGCTAGGAGGCTGAAACTCTGCAGGTGTGTAGGGTACAATCCACCCTACAAAGGGGTAGGGCAATCCTGGTTCTGGCTTAACTGCCAGTTTCAGTATGACCGTTTATTGTTTTTAGCTTTCCCTATGCATTTCAAGCATGTTTCTGCATAGAGAAAAATACCCATGGAAAGTTGTTTTTCTCCAAGAGGGAAAAAGCTAGGAGGCTGAAACTCTGCAGGTGTGTAGGGTACAATCCACCCTACAAAGGGGTAGGGCAATCCTGGTTCTGGCTTAACTGCCAGTTTCAGTATGACCGTTTATTGTTTTTAGCTTTCCCTATGCATTTCAAGCATGTTTCTGCATAGAGAAAAAATACCTATGGAAAGTTGTTTTTCTCCAAGAGGGAAAAAGCTAGGAGGCTGAAACTCTGCAGGTGTGTAGGGTACAATCCACCCTACAAAGGGGTAGGGCAATCCTGGTTCTGGCTTAACTGCCAGTTTCAGTATGACCGTTTATTGTTTTTAGCTTTCCCTATGCATTTCAAGCATGTTTCTGCATAGAGAAAAATACCTGGAAAGTTGTTTTTCTCCAAGAGGGAAAAAGCTAGGAGGCTGAAACTCTGCAGGTGTGTAGGGTACAATCCACCCTACAAAGGGGTAGGGCAATCCTGGTTCTGGCTTAACTGCCAGTTTCAGTATGACCGTTTATTGTTTTTAGCTTTCCCTATGCATTTCAAGCATGTTTTTGCATAGAGAAAAAAAACCTATGGAAAGTTGTTTTTCTCCAAGAGGGAAAAAGCTAGGAGGCTGAAACTCTGCAGGTGTGTAGGGTACAATCCACCCTACAAAGGGGTAGGGCAATCCTGGTTCTGGCTTAACTGCCAGTTTCAGTATGACCGTTTATTGTTTTAGCTTTCCCTATGCATTTCAAGCATGTTTCTGCATAGAGAAAAAATACCTATGGAAAGTTGTTTTTCTCCAAGAGGGAAAAAGCTAGGAGGCTGAAACTCTGCAGGTGTGTAGGGTACAATCCACCCTACAAAGGGGTAGGGCAATCCTGGTTCTGGCTTAACTGCCAGTTTCAGTATGACCGTTTATTGTTTTTAGCTTTCCTATGCATTTCTAGCATGTTTCTGCATAGAGAAAAATAACCCTGGAAAGTTGTTTTTCTCCAAGAGGGAAAAAGCTAGGAGGCTGAAACTCTGCAGGTGTGTAGGGTACAATCCACCCTACAAAGGGGTAGGGCAATCCTGGTTCTGGCTTAACTGCCAGTTTCAGTATGACCGTTTATTGTTTTAGCTTTCCTATGCATTTCAAGCATGTTTCTGCATAGAGAAAAATAACCCTGGAAAGTTGTTTTTCTCCAAGAGGGAAAAAGCTAGGAGGCTGAAACTCTGCAGGTGTGTAGGGTACAATCCACCCTACAAAGGGGTAGGGCAATCCTGGTTCTGGCTTAACTGCCAGTTTCAGTATGACCGTTTATTGTTTTTAGCTTTCCTATGCATTTCAAGCATGTTTCTGCATAGAGAAAAAATACCTATGGAAAGTTGTTTTTCTCCAAGAGGGAAAAAGCTAGGAGGCTGAAACTCTGCAGGTGTGTAGGGTACAATCCACCCTACAAAGGGGTAGGGCAATCCTGGTTCTGGCTTAACTGCCAGTTTCAGTATGACCGTTTATTGTTTTTAGCTTTCCCTATGCATTTCAAGCATGTTTCTGCATAGAGAAAAATACCTATGGAAAGTTGTTTTTCTCCAAGAGGGAAAAAGCTAGGAGGCTGAAACTCTGCAGGTGTGTAGGGTACAATCCACCCTACAAAGGGGTAGGGCAATCCTGGTTCTGGCTTAACTGCCAGTTTCAGTATGACCGTTTATTGTTTTTAGCTTTCCTATGCATTTCAAGCATGTTTCTGCATAGAGAAAAATACCTATGGAAAGTTGTTTTTCCAAGAGGGAAAAAGCTAGGAGGCTGAAACTCTGCAGGTGTGTAGGGTACAATCCACCCTACAAAGGGGTAGGGCAATCCTGGTTCTGGCTTAACTGCCAGTTTCAGTATGACCGTTTATTGTTTTTAGCTTTCTTTTGCATTTCAAGCATGTTTCTGCATAGAGAAGAAATACCTATGGAAAGTTGTTACTCCAAGAGGGAAAAAGCTAGGAGGCTGAAACTCTGCAGGTGTGTAGGGTACAATCCACCCTACAAAGGGGTAGGGCAATCCTGGTTCTGGCTTAACTGCCAGTTTCAGTATGACCGTTTATTGTTTTTAGCTTTCCTATCCATTTCAAGCATGTTTCTGCATAGAGAAAAAATTCAACTGGAAACTTGTTTTTCTCCAAGAGGGAAAAAGCTAGGAGGCTGAAACTCTGCAGGTGTGTAGGGTACAATCCACCCTACAAAGGGGTAGGGCAATCCTGGTTCTGGCTTAACTGCCAGTTTCAGTATGACCGTTTATTGTTTTTAGCTTTCCTATGCATTTCAAGCATGTTTCTGCATAGAGAAAAATACCTATGGAAAGTTGTTTTTCTCCAAGAGGGAAAAAGCTAGGAGGCTGAAACTCTGCAGGTGTGTAGGGTACAATCCACCCTACAAAGGGGTAGGGCAATCCTGGTTCTGGCTTAACTGCCAGTTTCAGTATGACCGTTTATTGTTTTTAGCTTTCCTATGCATTTCAAGCATGTTTCTGCATAGAGAAAAAATACCTATGGAAAGTTGTTTTTCTCCAAGAGGGAAAAAGCTAGGAGGCTGAAACTCTGCAGGTGTGTAGGGTACAATCCACCCTACAAAGGGGTAGGGCAATCCTGGTTCTGGCTTAACTGCCAGTTTCAGTATGACCGTTTATTGTTTTTAGCTTTCCTATGCATTTCAAGCATGTTTCTGTACAGAGATTAAAATACCCTGGAAAGTTGTTTTTCTCCAAGAGGGAAAAAGCTAGGAGGCTGAAACTCTGCAGGTGTGTAGGGTACAATCCACCCTACAAAGGGTAGGGCAATCCTGGTTCTGGCTTAACTGCCAGTTTCAGTATGACCGTTTATTGTTTTTAGCTTTCCCTATGCATTTCAAGCATGTTTCTGCATAGAGAAAAAATACCTATGGAAAGTTGTTTTTCTCCAAGAGGGAAAAAGCTAGGAGGCTGAAACTCTGCAGGTGTGTAGGGTACAATCCACCCTACAAAGGGGTAGGGCAATCCTGGTTCTGGCTTAACTGCCAGTTTCAGTATGACCGTTTATTGTTTTTAGCTTTCCCTATGCATTTCAAGCATGTTTCTGCATAGAGAAAAATACCTATTGAAAGTTGTTTTTCCAAGAGGGAAAAAGCTAGGAGGCTGAAACTCTGCAGGTGTGTAGGGTACAATCCACCCTACAAAGGGGTAGGGCAATCCTGGTTCTGGCTTAACTGCCAGTTTCAGTATGACCGTTTATTGTTTTTAGCTTTCCTATGCTTTTCAAGCATGTTTCTGCATAGAGAAAAAATACCCTGGGAAAGTTGTTTTTCCAAGAGGGAAAAAGCTAGGAGGCTGAAACTCTGCAGGTGTGTAGGGTACAATCCACCCTACAAAGGGGTAGGGCAATCCTGGTTCTGGCTTAACTGCCAGTTTCAGTATGACCTGTTATTGTTTTTAGCTTTCGCTATGCATTTCAAGCATGTTTCTGCATAGAGAATGAAATCCAAAGGAAGAATTGTTTTAATACAGAATCCAAACTAGGAGGCTGAAACTCTGAAGCTGTGTAGGGTTATACAGCATGGAGCCGAACAGGCTGATGAACAGTGTGAGTTTACACGACCAGGGCATTTCAATTCCGGCTTAAAAGGTACTGTAAGTCCCGCGGAAATGCAGCTTGAATGTATTCATGAAAAAAATCCTATAAAAGTTGCAAATAATGAAAGCATGAGCCTAAATGTTGTCAAAATAGGATTGAATGACTTCCGATCACAGAATATTAATGAAAATGTTAAAAATGTTGCTTATAACACTATAAATAAAGAACGAGAAAAAAGCTCCATAGAGGCAGGAGAAGCTACATTTTCCTGCCCGCAGGGAGACACTATTTTGGGCTTAGAAACTGTCATACAACTGCCGATTTCATCAAATGCATGTAATGTTAAACAAAGTGTTTTTTTAAGTGCAAATACTGAGAATATGCCTAAAGATTCACAAAAAAACAAGATTAGAGAGTGTCAGATCTCATAATATGTATGCAAGAATACAAAATGTGATATTTAACAGTGATAATATAGAACCAGAAAAGAGATCCATAGAGGCGGGAGAAGCTGCTTTTCCCTGCCCACCGGGAGGCACTATTTCTGGCTTGCAAACTGTCATACAACCGCGGCAGACATCCAATGCATGTAGTGTTGAACAAAATGTTTTGTTTGGTGCAAATAATGAAAATATGCTAACAGAACTACAAAATACAGGTTTAGAAGGTGTCAGATCACACAATATGCATGCAAAAATACAAAATGTGATATTTAACAATAAAAATGCAGAACCTGAAAAAGAACCATAGAGGCAGGAGAAGCTGCTTTTTCCTGCCCACAGGGAGACACTATTTTCGGCTTGCAAACTGCCATACAACCGTGGCTGTTCACTAATGGTTCTTTTGTATTCCAGGAACAAAATAAAGCTATTTTACTTACAGAAAATGTTACAGGAGAATTACAAAAGGCAAGAAATGATGGCACAGGTAAATCTTTTCAGAATAAAGAAGATGGACATACAAATAAAACTGTAAGTATAAATAATACTAATTTTCCTGCAATATGGGAAAATATAATAACAATGGCTAAACATGTAAGCATGACAGAAGCATTTAAACTGTTGCAAACTGTAGCTGCAATGGCAGAAAGCCCTCCAGGTTTTTTTAATGCTTTCTTAGATGTTATAATGAAAAGAGAACAAGATGAAGTAAGAAAAACTCCAAATGTAAATATGTCACAAGGTAATGTTGAAATGACTTTTTCCATAAATGAAGAAACGAATAGAAATGATGGGAATATAAATAAAAATGTAATTAGTGAAGTAAGTGAAGAAAGCATGCAATGTCAAAATTCTGAAATGTCTGTATGGAACAGAATACTAGAAGCAGCAAGACAGTCAGATTTCAAAACTGCATTTTATTTATTTGATAATGCACCAACAAATGAGTTACAACCATTAGGTTTTTTCAGTAACCTTATGAACTTAGTGATGCAAGAAAACATTATAACATTGTTATTATATTGAAACATTTTCTGTAAGTAAAATAGCTTTATTTTGTTCCTGGAATACAAAAGAACCATTAGTGAACAGCCGCGGTTGTATGGCAGTTTGCAAGCCGAAAATAGTGTCTCCCTGTGGGCAGGAAAAAGCAGCTTCTCCTGCCTCTATGGTTCTTTTCAGGTTCTGCATTTTTATTGTTAAATATCACATTTTGTATTTTTGCATGCATATTGTGTGATCTGACACATTCTAAACCTGTATTTTGTAGTTCTGTTAGCATATTTTCATTATTTGCACCAAACAAAACATTTTGTTCAACACTACATGCATTGGATGTCTGCCGCGGTTGTATGACAGTTTGCAAGCCAGAAATAGTGCCTCCCGGTGGGCAGGGAAATGCAGCTTCTCCCGCCTCTATGGATCTCTTTTCTGGTTCTATATTATCACTGTTAAATATCACATTTTGTATTCTTGCATACATATTATGAGATCTGACACTCTCTAATCTTGTTTTTTTGTGAATCTTTAGGCATATTCTCATTATTTGCACTTAAAAAAACACTTTGTTTAACATTACATACATTTGATGAAATCGGCGGTTGTATGACAGTTTCTAAGCCCAAAATAGTGTCTCCCTGCGGGCAGGAAAATGTAGCTTCTCCTGCCTCTATGGAGCTTTTTTCTCGTTCTTTATTTACAGTGTTATAAGCAAAATTTTTAACATTTTCATTAATATTCTGTGATCGGAAGTCATTCAATCCTATATTGACAACATTTAGGCTCATGCTTTCATTATTTGCAACTTTTATAGGATTTTTTTCATGAATACATTCAGGCCGCGTTCCGGGACTTACAGTACCTTTTAAGACGGAATTGAAATGCCCTGGTCGGGTAAACACACTGTTCATCAGCCTGTTCGGCTCCATGCTGTATAACGCTCATATCAGCTTCAGTAAACATAGAAACACGGGAATTCTCCTCAAAGTTTGGATTCTGTATTTTTAAAGCATTCTTCCTTTGGATTTCATTCTCCTCACCTGAAAAGAAAAAAGAGAGTTAGTAGAAGCCGTCATACCCGACAGCTGTTCATTAAAGCCTTCCTGCTGCATGACTTCTCACACAGGCAGGTCGGCCATACCGAAACTGGCAGTTAAGCCAGAACCAGGATTGCCTTACCCTTTGTATGGTGGATTGTACCCTACACACCTGCAAAGTTTCAGACTCCTAGCTTTTTCTCACTAGCAGAAAAACAAGATTCAGGGTATTTTTCTCTATGCAGAAACATGCTTGAAATTAAAAAGCTAAAACAATAAGCGGTCATACTGAAACTGGCAGTTAAGCCAGAACCAGGATTGCCTTACCCTTTGTATGGTGGATTGTACCCTACACACCTGCAAAGTTTCACCCTCCTAGCTTTTTCCCTCTTGTAGAAAAACAAGTTTCAAGGGGTATTTCTATTCTATGCAGAAACATGCTTGAAATGCATAGGGAAAGCTAAAAACAATAAACGGTCATACTGAAACCACTTACCCCTTTGTGGTGTGGATAGCACACACACACACTGCAAAGTTTCAGCTCTAGCTTTTTAACTCTTGGTGAAAAAAAGTTCCCAGAGGTATTTTTCTATATGCAGAAACATGCTTGAAATTAAAGAAAGCTAAAAACGGTCATACTGAAACTGGCAGTTAAGCAAGAACCAGGATGCCTTACCCTTTGTAAGTTTGTACCCACACCTGCAAAGTTTCAGCCTCTAGCTTTTTCCTCTTGGAGAAAACAAGTTTCCAGGGTATTTTTTAACTATGCAGAAACATACTTGAAATTCAAAAAACAAGCTAAAAATAAACGGTCATACTGAAACTGGCAGTTAAGCCAGAACCAAGATTGCCTTACCCCTTTGGGTGGGGATACCCTACACACCTGCAGTTTTTCAGCATCCTAGCTTTTTCCTCTTGAGAAAAATTTTCAGGGTATTTTTTCTCTATGCAGAAACATGCTTGAAATGCAAAAAGAAAGATAAAAACAATAAACGGTCATACTGAAACTCTGCAGATGTGTAGGGTACTATCCACCCTACAAAGGGGTAAGGCAATCCTGGTTCTGGCTTAACTGCCAGTTTCAGTATGACCGTTTATTGTTTTTAGCTTTCCCTATGCATTTCAAGCATGTTTCTGCATAGAGAAAAATATACTCCTGGAAAGTTGTTTTTCTCCAAGAGGGAAAAAGCTAGGAGACTGAAACTCTGCAGGTGTGTAGGGTACAATCCACCCTACAAAGGGGTAGGGCAATCCTGGTTCTGGCTTAACTGCCAGTTTCAGTATGACCGTTTATTGTTTTTAGCTTTCCTATGCATTTCAAGCATGTTTCTGCATAGAGAAAAAATACCTATGGAAAGTTGTTTTTCTCCAAGAGGGAAAAAGCTAGGAGGCTGAAACTCTGCAGGTGTGTAGGGTACAATCCACCCTACAAAGGGTAGGGCAATCCTGGTTCTGGCTTAACTGCCAGTTTCAGTATGACCGTTTATTGTTTTTAGCTTTCCCTATGCATTTCAAGCATGTTTCTGCATAGAGAAAAAATACCTATGGAAAGTTGTTTTTCTCCAAGAGGGAAAAAGCTAGGAGGCTGAAACTCTGCAGGTGTGTAGGGTACAATCCACCTTACAAAGGGGTAGGGCAATCCTGGTTCTGGCTTAACTGCCAGTTTCAGTATGACCGTTTATTGTTTTAGCTTTCCCTATGCATTTCAAGCATGTTTCTGCATAGAGAAAAAATACCTGTGGAAAGTTGTTTTTCTCCAAGAGGAAAAAGCTAGGAGGCTGAAACTCTGCAGGTGTGTAGGGTACAATCCACCCTACAAAGGGGTAGGGCAATCCTGGTTCTGGCTTAACTGCCAGTTTCAGTATGACCGTTTATTGTTTTAGCTTTCCCTATGCATTTCAAGCATGTTTCTGCATAGGGAAAAATACCTATGGAAAGTTGTTTTTCTCCAAGAGGGAAAAAGCTAGGAGGCTGAAACTCTGCAGGTGTGTAGGGTACAATCCACCCTACAAAGGGGTAGGGCAATCCTGGGTCTGGCTTAACTGGCAGTTTCAGTATGACCGTTTATTGTTTTAGCTTTCCCTATGCATTTCAAGCATATTTCTGCATAGAGAAAAATACCTATGGAAAGTTGTTTTTCTCCAAGAGGGAAAAAGCTAGGAGGCTGAAACTCTGCAGGTGTGTAGGGTACAATCCACCCTACAAAGGGGTAGGGCAATCCTGGTTCTGGCTTAACTGCCAGTTTCCAAATGACCGTTTATTGTTTTTAGCTTTCCTATGCATTTCAAGCATGTTTCTGCATAGAGAAAAATACCTATGGAAAGTTGTTTTTCTCCAAGAGGGAAAAAGCTAGGAGGCTGAAACTCTGCAGGTGTGTAGGGTACAATCCACCCTACAAAGGGGTAGGGCAATCCTGGTTCTGGCTTAACTGCCAGTTTCAGTATGACCGTTTATTGTTTTTAGCTTTCCTTATGCATTTCAAGCATGTTTCTGCATAGAGAAAAATACCTATGGAAAGTTGTTTTTCTCCAAGAGGGAAAAAGCTAGGAGGCTGAAACTCTGCAGGTGTGTAGGGTACAATCCACCCTACAAAGGGGTAGGGCAATCCTGGTTCTGGCTTAACTGCCAGTTTCAGTATGACCGTTTATTGTTTTAGCTTTCCTATGCATTTTGAGCATGTTTCTGCATAGAGAAAAATACCTATGGAAAGTTGTTTTTCTCCAAGAGGGAAAAAGCTAGGAGGCTGAAACTCTGCAGGTGTGTAGGGTACAATCCACCCTACAAAGGGGTAGGGCAATCCTGGTTCTGGCTTAACTGCCAGTTTCAGTATGACCGTTTATTGTGTTAGCTTTCTATGCATTTCAAGCATGTTTTTGCATAGAGAAAAATACCTATGGAAAGTTGTTTTTCTCCAAGAGGGAAAAAGCTAGGAGGCTGAAACTCTGCAGGTGTGTAGGGTACAATCCACCCTACAAAGGGGTAGGGCAATCCTGGTTCTGGCTTAACTGCCAGTTTCAGTATGACCGTTTATTGTTTTTAGCTTTCCTATGCATTTCAAGCATGTTTCTGCATAGAGAAAAAATACCTATGGAAAGTTGTTTTTCTCCAAGAGGGAAAAAGCTAGGAGGCTGAAACTCTGCAGGTGTGTAGGGTACAATCCACCCTACAAAGGGGTAGGGCAATCCTGGTTCTGGCTTAACTGCCAGTTTCAGTATGACCGTTTATTGTTTTTAGCTTTCCCTATGCATTTCAAGCATGTTTCTGCATAGAGAAAAAATACCTATGGAAAGTTGTTTTTCTCCAAGAGGGAAAAAGCTAGGAGGCTGAAACTCTGCAGGTGTGTAGGGTACAATCCACCCTACAAAGGGGTAGGGCAATCCTGGTTCTGGCTTAACTGCCAGTTTCAGTATGACCGTTTATTGTTTTAGCTTTCCCTATGCATTTCAAGCATGTTTCTGCATAGAGAAAAATACCTGTGGAAAGTTGTTTTTCTCCAAGAGGGAAAAAGCTAGGAGGCTGAAACTCTGCAGGTGTGTAGGGTACAATCCACCCTACAAAGGGGTAGGGCAATCCTGGTTCTGGCTTAACTGCCAGTTTCAGTATGACCGTTTATTGTTTTTAGCTTTCCCTATGCATTTCAAGCATGTTTCTGCATAGAGAAAAAATACCTATGGAAAGTTGTTTTTCTCCAAGAGGGAAAAAGCTAGGAGGCTGAAACTCTGCAGGTGTGTAGGGTACAATCCACCCTACAAAGGGGTAGGGCAATCCTGGTTCTGGCTTAACTGCCAGTTTCAGTATGACCGTTTATTGTTTTTAGCTTTCCCTATGCATTTCAAGCATGTTTCTGCATAGAGAAAAAATACCTGTGGAAAGTTGTTTTTCTCCAAGAGGGAAAAAGCTAGGAGGCTGAAACTCTGCAGGTGTGTAGGGTACAATCCACCCTACAAAGGGGTAGGGCAATCCTGGTTCTGGCTTAACTGCCAGTTTCCAAATGACCGTTTATTGTTTTTAGCTTTCCCTATTCAAGATGGCGGCTGCTAACAATGACTCTGCTGCTTTTGCAGTTATTGAAAAGGATTCAGCAGAAGGTTTTAGCCCTATTCCTACAAGAGAATTGATGGAAATTGCTGTTGGAGTGGAAGGAGCTTCACATAAGAGTGTTTCTGCTTTATCAAAACAAGATCGAGACTTGCAAGTAAGTTCTTTATTATCTTGGGCCGAGGAAATGGAGCTCAGAAGCCCCATGGACTTAAATTTACAACAGCCCTTGTTAGGGCTTCCAGCCAGCAGCTACAGCTGCCATAAGCAGCCTGCACCTCAGTTGAATGATTGCTTTATAGAAAAGGAATTCCCCTTCACTAATTAATGCTGCTACTGTTTCTGCAAAAGCAGAAAGAAAAAAAGTGACTAAATTGCCTTTTTTAAAATATACAGCATGTAAACATGTAAATCCACCACTAGATGGACAGGGAAGTGTACAACAACAAAT
>NC_056739.1:1802365295-1802409431 GCF_019279795.1 Protopterus annectens | reverse complement strand
GCAGTTAAGCCAGAACCAGGATTGCCCTACCCCTTTGTAGGGTGGATAGTACCCTACACACCTGCAGAGTTTCAGCCTCCTAGCTTTTTCCCTCTTGGAGAAAAACAACTTTCCAGGGTATTTTTTTCTCTATGCAGAAACATGCTTGAAATGCATAGGGAAAGCTAAAAACAATAAACGGTCATACTGAAACTGGCAGTTAAGCCAGAACCAGGATTGCCCTACCCCTTTGTAGGGTGGATAGTACCCTACACACCTGCAGAGTTTCAGCCTCCTAGCTTTTTCCTCTTGGAGAAAAACAACTTTCCAGGGGTATTTTTTCTCTATGCAGAAACATGCTTGAAATGCATAGGGAAAGCTAAAACAATAAACGGTCATACTGAAACTGGCAGTTAAGCCAGAACCAGGATTGCCCTACCCCTTTGTAGGGTGGATAATACCCTACACACCTGCAGAGTTTCAGCCTCCTAGCTTTTTCCCTCTTGGAGAAAAACAACTTTCCAGGGTTATTTTTCTCTATGCAGAAACATGCTTGACATGCATAGGAAAAACTAAAACAATAAACGGTCATACTGAAACTGGCAGTTAAGCCAGAACCAGGATTGCCCTACCCCTTTGTAGGGTGGATAGTACCCTACACACCTGCAGAGTTTCAGCCTCCTAGCTTTTTCCCTCTTGGAGAAAAACAACTTTCCAGGGTTATTTTTCTCTATGCAGAAACATGCTTGAAATGCATAGGGAAAGCAAAAACAATAAACGGTCATACTGAAACTGGCAGTTAAGCCAGAACCAGGATTGCCCTACCCCTTTGTAGGGTGGATAGTACCCTACACACCTGCAGAGTTTCAGCCTCCTAGCTTTTTCCCTCTTGGAGAAAAACAACTTTCCAGGGTTATTTTTCTCTATGCAGAAACATGCTTGAAATGCATAGGAAAGCTAAAAACAATAAACGGTCATACTGAAACTGGCAGTTAAGCCAGAACCAGGATTGCCCTACCCCTTTGTAGGGTGGATAGTACCCTACACACCTGCAGAGTTTCAGCCTCCTAGCTTTTTCCCTCTTGGAGAAAAACAACTTTCCAGGGTTATTATTTCTCTATGCAGAAACATGCTTGAAATGCATAGGGAAAGCTAAAAACAATAAACGGTCATACTGAAACTGGCAGTTAAGCCAGAACCAGGATTGCCCTACCCCTTTGTAGGGTGGATAGTACCCTACACACCTGCAGAGTTTCAGCCTCCTAGCTTTTTCCCTCTTGGAGAAAAACAACTTTCCAGGGTTACTTTTTCTCTACGCAGAAACATGCTTGAAATGCATAGGGAAAGCTAAAAACAATAAACGGTCATACTGAAACTGGCAGTTAAGCCAGAACCAGGATTGCCCTACCCCTTTGTAGGGTGGATAGTACCCTACACACCTGCAGAGTTTCAGCCTCCTAGCTTTTTCCCTCTTGGAGAAAAACAACTTTCCACAGGTATTTTTTCTCTATGCAGAAACATGCTTGAAATGCATAGGGAAAGCTAAAACAATAAACGGTCATACTGAAACTGGCAGTTAAGCCAGAACCAGGATTGCCCTACCCCTTTGTAGGGTGGATAATACCCTACACACCTGCAGAGTTTCAGCCTCCTAGCTTTTTCCCTCTTGGAGAAAACAACTTTCCAGGGTTATTTTTTCTCTATGCAGAAACATGCTTGAAATGCATAGGGAAAGCTAAAAACAATAAACGGTCATACTGAAACTGGCAGTTAAGCCAGAACCAGGATTGCCCTACCCCTTTGTAGGGTGGATAATACCCTACACACCTGCAGAGTTTCAGCCTCCTAGCTTTTTCCCTCTTGGAGAAAAACAACTTTCCAGGGTTATTTTTCTCTATGCAGAAACATGCTTGAAATGCATAGGAAAGCTAAAAACAATAAACGGTCATACTGAAACTGGCAGTTAAGCCAGAACCAGGATTGCCCTACCCCTTTGTAGGGTGGATAGTACCCTACACACCTGCAGAGTTTCAGCCTCCTAGCTTTTTCCCTCTTGGAGAAAAACAACTTTCCAGGGTTATTTTTCTCTATGCAGAAACATGCTTGAAATGCATAGGAAAGCTAAAACAATAAACGGTCATACTGAAACTGGCAGTTAAGCCAGAACCAGGATTGCCCTACCCCTTTGTAGGGTGGATAATACCCTACACACCTGCAGAGTTTCAGCCTCCTAGCTTTTTCCTCTTGGAGAAAAACAACTTTCCAGGGGTATTTTTTCTCTATGCAGAAACATGCTTGAAATGCAAAAGGAAAGCTAAAACAATAAACGGTCATACTGAAACTGGCAGTTAAGCCAGAACCAGGATTGCCCTACCCCTTTGTAGGGTGGATAATACCCTACACACCTGCAGAGTTTCAGCCTCCTAGCTTTTTCCCTCTTGGAGAAAAACAACTTTCCAGGGTTATTTTTCTCTATGCAGAAACATGCTTGAAATGCATAGGGAAAGCTAAAAACAATAAACGGTCATACTGAAACTGGCAGTTAAGCCAGAACCAGGATTGCCCTACCCCTTTGTAGGGTGGATAATACCCTACACACCTGCAGAGTTTCAGCCTCCTAGCTTTTTCCCTCTTGGAGAAAAACAACTTTCCAGGGTTATTTTTCTCTATGCAGAAACATGCTTGAAATGCATAGGGAAAGCTAAAACAATAAACGGTCATACTGAAACTGGCAGTTAAGCCAGAACCAGGATTGCCCTACCCCTTTGTAGGGTGGATTGTACCCTACACACCTGCAGAGTTTCAGCCTCCTAGCTTTTTCCTCTTGGAGAAAAACAACTTTCCAGGGTTATTTTGTCTCTATGCAGAAACATGCTTGAAATGCATAGGAAAGCTAAAAACAATAAACGGTCATACTGAAACTGGCAGTTAAGCCAGAACCAGGATTGCCCTACCCCTTTGTAGGGTGGATAATACCCTACACACCTGCAGAGTTTCAGCCTCCTAGCTTTTTCCCTCTTGGAGAAAAACAACTTTCCAGGGTTATTTTTCTCTATGCAGAAACATGCTTGAAATGCATAGGAAAGCTAAAAACAATAAACGGTCATACTGAAACTGGCAGTTAAGCCAGAACCAGGATTGCCCTACCCCTTTGTAGGGTGGATAATACCCTACACACCTGCAGAGTTTCAGCCTCCTAGCTTTTTCCCTCTTGGAGAAAAACAACTTTCCAGGGTATTTTTTCTCTATGCAGAAACATGCTTGAAATGCATAGGAAAGCTAAAACAATAAACGGTCATACTGAAACTGGCAGTTAAGCCAGAACCAGGATTGCCCTACCCCTTTGTAGGGTGGATAATACCCTACACACCTGCAGAGTTTCAGCCTCCTAGCTTTTTCCCTCTTGGAGAAAAACAACTTTCCAGGGTTATTTTTTCTCTATGCAGAAACATGCTTGAAATGCATAGGGAAAGCTAAAAACAATAAACGGTCATACTGAAACTGGCAGTTAAGCCAGAACCAGGATTGCCCTACCCCTTTGTAGGGTGGATAATACCCTACACACCTGCAGAGTTTCAGCCTCCTAGCTTTTTCCCTCTTGGAGAAAAACAACTTTCCAGGGTACTCTATGCAGAAATATGCTTGAAATGCATAGGAAAGCTAAAACAATAAACGGTCATACTGAAACTGGCAGTTAAGCCAGAACCAGGATTGCCCTACCCCTTTGTAGGGTGGATAATACCCTACACACCTGCAGAGTTTCAGCCTCCTAGCTTTTTCCCTCTTGGAGAAAAACAACTTTCCAGGGTTATTTTTCTCTATGCAGAAACATGCTTGAAATGCATAGGGAAAGCTAAAAACAATAAACGGTCATACTGAAACTGGCAGTTAAGCCAGAACCAGGATTGCCCTACCCCTTTGTAGGGTGGATAATACCCTACACACCTGCAGAGTTTCAGCCTCCTAGCTTTTTCCTCTTGGAGAAAAACAACTTTCCAGGGTTATTTTTTCTCTATGCAGAAACATGCTTGAAATGCAAAAAGAAAGCTAAAAACAATAAACGGTCATACTGAAACTGGCAATCATACTATTTTTATTTGTAACAGAAATAAATTAAATATACATTCATTATTTATACATAAATTATTTACTAAAACATGAAAAAAATAACTTTACGAAAATATGAAAAAAATGATTTTACATTTTTCAAGTTAAATAATTATTTCTTCCATTTATATTTTTTAAGCCAAGCTTCCAGCTGTCTTATCATTATATTTACAGAAAATTTTTTATCTGTTTTACTTTCTATATTTCTTGCTCTCCATAATATAAAGATTGCAATTATCAAGAAAAAGTCTATATTTTTAATATTTGCATCCCAGGGTATGTTATAGTTGCCATACAATATTTTTTCTTCATTGAGAGGAAATAAATTAGGCAATTTATAATTTTTCTTAACATAGTCCCAAAAGGGCTTAGCCCTTTCACATCTTACAAAAACATGCATTGTGTCCTCTGTATCTTTACAGTCTTTTCTAAAACATCTTCTTTGTTCCTCCACTTTTGTAAGATAATTTGCTCTTGTTGGTAGTCTGTCCAATGAACACCGCCACAGGAAATCCTTTATTTCTGATAATCTGCAAAAAACTTTTCTTCGATTATTTATAGCTTGTAATCTGTCTAAAGAGAAATTTTCATAAGGATTAATAAAATAATCTTTTTGCATAATGTTAATATACCAAGTCTTTCTATTTTTTGGCATAATTGTTATAGTATTTTTGTATTTTAAAACAAATGTTTGTATGTCCTTCAGTTCTTTGTCTTGTATGTTTAAAGTTCTTTTTCCAAGTAAACATTTTTGCCAAAAATTTCCTTCTATTGATAGTATTAATTTTGACACAAAATTATCCAGTTTATATTTAACATATTGTAATACAGGATATAAAAAAACAGTACGTAAAAAAACTATTTGATTAATTAATGCATATCCTCCTTGTTTCTTAGATGAATACAGTATTCCTCTTTTAACTGGGTTATACTTAACACCCCAAAAAAAGGAAAAAATACATTGTTGTAACTTTACAACCCATATTTCCGGATAGAAATATATAGCAAATAAATAGGTTAATGAACTCAAAAACATTCCATTCAACAAATAAACCTTTTTGTCATATGATAAATAGAAAGTTCTCCAAAAACATAGTTTCTTACATACCTTCATTACCTGTTTATCACAAAATTTCATAGTGTACTCACTTTGTCCATAAGGAATACCTAAAATTGTAATTCCTTTATCTGTGAAGGTAATATCCTGCAAAGGGATAATATTAGAAAGATTAAACACATAACCCTTTGTTTTGTTCTTACTTATGTTAAGACCTGCTAATTTAACATTTTGTGAAAAACAATTTAACAAAATTTTTAACTTGTCAATAGATTCTGCAACTATTGTTACATCATCTGCATATGCATAAAACGATGGAATTAATACATTTGCACATGTATATGAAAAAGTATTCAATTTTAACTGTGTTCTTGTTTTATATATCACTGCTGCAATTACCAAAGTAAAGATGTAACTACTTAGGGGGCAGCCTTGTCTTATCCCATTTTTAATATGAATAGGCTGCCCTTTCCAACCATTTATAACAGGTATTATTTTTGTTAGAGTATAAATGCTTTGTATACAGTTTCTAAACTTTTCACCAAAACAATAACTTTCCAAAATATCAAATAGTGCTTGATGTGCTACATTATCGAAAGCTTTCATAAGATCACATGATAACAATATTGCTTTTTTTGTATGTTCCATATTTTTTATAATCATTTTGTATGTATATAACAATTCAAATAAAGGTCTTTCTGATATTCCATAAATACCAGGATCTATCATATAATGCATTCTCTTTTTTAGTCTTATTTGTAAAATTTTACAAAAAATCTTGTAATCTGCATTACATAAACTGATTGGTCTCCAATTGACCAATTCTGACTTAATTCCCTTTTTCCAAATAAATTTTAAACCTACTAATAATAAGTCTTCATTCGTAAAACCTTTTTCATACCATTCATTATATAACACATTTATGATTTTTAGTTGTTCAACATTTAACTGATTATAAAATTCATATGAAAGACCATCCAGCCCTGGAGCTGATTGTTTAACCTTCATTATTGCAATCGCATTTTGTATTTCAGATAAAGAAATTTCTGCGTCCATTTCTTCTTTATATTCTTTCGATATATAAGGTAATAACCAGTCCACCTTATAGTGTTTTTTCCCAGCATACATTTTTCGTAAGTATTCTTGTACACATTTCATTATTCCTTCTTTATCAGTATATATCTGTCCATCTTCTGATTTTATTGAATCAAAATAAGTCTCTTTTCTCATAGTTTTCTTCCCTATATATGGTAAAAATTGTTCCCCTTTGCCTTTCATAGAAAACGCCAAGTTCCATAATGTATTTTTAACTCTTATACAATTCATATTATACAATTTTCTCAAATTTGCAAATACTTCATTTTTATTTCCTTGTATAGACATTTTATATTCAAAATACATATTTTTAGTCATATTTTTTAAATGTATATGAAATTTTTTAACAAACAATTTGTATCTGTCATAAAATTTTTCTTTCAATACTAACCACCATTCTGTTATATTGGAATATAAAGGTAATAATGTTAAATGATCTTTCCAAAGTTCTTTAAAAATATTTTTCCATATATCGGTCTGCAAACATTCAACTTTGTATCTTATAAGATCTTTTCCTTTTCCTATGTTATGTGTATTACCAAATACAAAAGACAGTGCTTTATGGTCTGTGAAACATAAATATGTTGACTGATATTGTATACACTTCATTATTTTGCTATGACAGCAATAATCTATTCTTGTCTGATATAATGTATGCAAATATGTATTTTCATTTTTGCCAGCTATTTCTAGATTGCCTAAACGCAACAGTTCCAAACATTTTTTAATATCTCTTTCTTTTCTGATATTATTTCTATTTAAATGACAGTTAAAGTCTCCACAAAAAATGATTGGACTGTCTATTAAAAAAAAAGACTCCATCATTTCAAACATTCTGCATCTTAGTGTCACTTGTACAAAAGCATAAATTACAATGATTCTTACAAATTTACCTCTGCTTATAGTGTCGATAATTAATATTCTTCCAGGTAATATGTGTATAATATCTCGTATTATGATTAACTCTTTTTTATACAAAAATAATATTCCAGAATGTTGGTCTTCACCTAATGACCAAATAGAACCTTCATTCCACAAGTTTTCCCATTGTAGTTGTGCTTTATCTGTAACATTTCCTATGTCAATCAAACATATTATGTCATCTTGTAAGGTTTTTACCCATTCATAAACTTGTAATCTTTTGTTTAATGAACACATTCCATTTATATTACTGTGTGTAATTTTAATATTCTCCATCAGCTTTATTATAATTTCTTTTCTTTATGTTGAGTAAGACATATAAATATTTCTGTATCATTAAGTAAAGAATTTTGTTCATCATTCTTAGATAACAACATACTTTCATTTACTTCATCTGTAGAAAAATTGCTTATATTATTGTTATTACTTATATCTATTCCTGCATGCTTATCCTTTTTATATATTGGACAATCTAAAGTATCATGATTTTTGTTACAAATTATACATGAATTGTCACATGTTTTTGTATTGTGCGTTATTGAACCACATTTTTTACATTTTTTGTAAGGACATTTCATAATTAAATGATCAAATTTACCACAAAATACACATATGGTAGGTTGACCTTCGTATCTAATAGAACCTCTATTTCCTGATATAAAACATACACCTGGTAAATTTTTCACCTCATTATTTACAATTTTAAGATCTACCCATAAAATCCAAGAACCATCCCAAATTCCATCTATTTCGGGATCATGAAATCTGTTTATATTGTATACTTTGTCACATAATGGTGTAAAATAATCTCTTAATTCTTGTTCATTTATATAAATGGTTCGAAATTTTATTCTAAGCTTTCGTCTTACTCCTAAATATGTATCAGAAATAGTAACATTATTCCAAGGATAACACAGCTGTTTTTCTTTTATCTTTGTCAAAAAACTTATTGCAAAATCACTTCTTTCAAAAAATATTTCTATACTTCTTTTAACTTGTTCAATATAAATGGCACATATATTGAATAATGAAAAACCTAATGGCTTAATGATATTTTCCCATACAAACTCTTTTGTTATTTTTTTCTTTTTTAATATATTCAGTTTTATGAAAGGCTTAAGTATTATTCTTTCTTTATCAAAATCTTTACAATTTTTTAATACTGACTTTGTTATTTCTAAAAAATCATTAGTTACATTTTCTGAAATTTTTTCTATTATTTGTAAGTCTTCTTTCATTTGTACATTCTTAAATATTCCATCGTAATTATTCATATTTTCTTCCGTCATATTTTCTAAGAAAGATTGTTCTAATATTTCCATTAAAACATCTGAGTCTTTATATCCATCAGAATTATGTTGACTACACATTTTTATTTGTATTTGTTTCTCCTGTTATGTCGTTCATTTTTTGTCTTTTCGATGGTTTATTTTTCTTTTTAGAAAATAATATCCATTTGGAAGATTCATCATTTCCTACTTTGTTATACAGGTCTTTGTCTGAAAAAGGTAAAGATGATCTTCTACCCCTTAATCGTGTTGTATGTTGAGTTGTTTCATTTTCTGTTCCTTCAAATTGTAGCAAATTAGGTTCTGAGTTTTCTGGATTTAATTTTGTTTTGTTTTTTCCACATTTTTTTCTTCCTGAGTTTTATTTGCTGTAAAAGCAGAAATATCCTCCTTTAGACTTCTTTTTTCTTTTTCCTTATCTTCCTGTATTATTTTCCTTTTTTTCTCTCTTTGTTTTAAGCCTTTAGCTTCAATTTTGTCTTCTTCGTTCTTTTCTTTATACATTTCTACATTAGGTTGTTTTTCAATATTTTCCTTAGTCTTATTTATATCTTCTGAATCTATTTGTATGCTTATGTTTGTATCCATTTCTTCTTCTATGTTAATTTCATTTTCTTCCTGTTCTTCTTCATTTATTAATGTTTCTTTTACTGTAGGAAAATGTTTTTGACAATCTGACCAGGAATGATTTCCTGAGCAGTATCTACATCTTGTAGGACATTGCTTTGTAAAGTGAGTTGTAGCTCCACATTTGGCGCACTTTCTTACTGGACATTCAGATATTATATGAGAAAAAGAACCACAGAAATAACAAGATTTGGGTTGTCCAAAATATCTAATGGTACCTCTTTGTCCTGCTATAAAACAAACTCCTGGTATATGTTTGATCCCTGTATCTGTTACTGATAACGTCACTGTTGCTTGCCACCCTCCGTCCCATATATCTTCTACTTCTTTATCTTGTGTTTTAATAAGTTCTGAAACTTCTGCACAATGACTTAATAAATAATTTCTTATTTGTTGCTCTTCAACATATATTGATCTAAATTGTAAAGTGACTTTTTTCTTAATATTGATACCTAATGCAGAGGCAGAATAGTTATTCCATGGAGTTTGCTTTTGTTTAGCTGTAAAAGATGCATAAAAATTTGAAGCTGCTGTTTGTGTTTCAAAAAAAATGTCTATATATTTTTCTCTTTCAATAAAAATCATTGCTGTTATTGTTCTTGATGTTGCTCCTAATGGTTTTATAATTTCTGTCCATAGCTGTTTTTTTCCTATCATACCTTCTGTTGTTTTTGTTATTCTTACCAATGGTTTAAAAGAAATACGTGTAGTATTTGCATTAGTTGTTTGTTTCTTGTTCATATTCTGTGATGTTGTAACACTTGCATAAGTATTCTCCTGTCTAATGTTATTTGTATTTGTATTGTCTGTATTTATTGGGTCTATCATGTCCATTGTAGTTCCCCAATCATTTCTGTCCATGTTTTCATTATTTTCTGTGTCTATGATGTTTTGTTGTATTGTTTTTCTTTCTACCATTTTTTTAGCGTCTTCATTTTCTTTGCATAATAATTCTCTTAATTGTTCTCCTGATATTTCTTGCAATTTCCTAATAACATCCTTTTCTTTTTCAGTTCTTTTTTCTAATGTCAATTCTTTAGAAAAAAAGCCAGTTCTTTCTTTAATTGCCTGTTGTTTTTCTTCTAATGACAAAGAATTGTTTTCTTGCATCACTAAGTTCATAAGGTTACTGAAAAAACCTAATGGTTGTAACTCATTTGTTGGTGCATTATCAAATAAATAAAATGCAGTTTTGAAATCTGACTGTCTTGCTGCTTCTAGTATTCTGTTCCATACAGACATTTCAGAATTTTGACATTGCATGCTTTCTTCACTTACTTCACTAATTACATTTTTATTTATATTCCCATCATTTCTATTCATTTCTTCATTTGTGGAAAAAGTCATTTCAACATTACCTTGTGACATATTTACATTTGGAGTTTTTCTTAATTCATCTTGTTCTCTTTTCATTATAACATCTAAGAAAGCATTAAAAAAACCTGGAGGGCTTTCTGCCATTGCAGCTACAGTTTGCAACAGTTTAAATGCTTCTGTCATGCTTACATGTTTAGCCATTGTTATTATATTTTCCCATATTGCAGGAAAATTAGTATTATTTATACTTACAGTTTTATTTGTATGTCCATCTTCTTTATTCTGAAAAGATTTACCTGTGCCATCATTTCTTGCCTTTTGTAATTCTCCTGTAACATTTTCTGTAAGTAAAATAGCTTTATTTTGTTCCTGGAATACAAAAGAACCATTAGTGAACATCTGCGGTTGTATGGCAGTTTGCAAGCCGAAAATAGTGTCTCCCTGTGGGCAGGAAAAAGCAGCTTCTCCTGCCTCTATGGTTCTTTTTCAGGTTCTGCATTTTTATTGTTAAATATCACATTTTGTATTTTTGCATGCATATTGTGTGGTCTGACACCTTCTAAACCTGTATTTTGTAGTTCTGTTAGCATATTTTCATTATTTGCACCAAACAAAACACTTTGTTCAACACTACATGCATTGGATGTCTGCCGCGGTTGTATGACAGTTTGCAAGCCAGAAATAGTGCCTCCCGGTGGGCAGGGAAATGCAGCTTCTCCGCCTCTATGGATCTCTTTTCTGGTTCTATATTATCACTGTTAAATATCACATTTTGTATTCTTGCATACATATTATGAGATCTGACACTCTCTAATCTTGTTTTTTTGTGAATCTTTAGGCATATTCTCATTATTTGCACTTAAAAACACTTTGTTTAACATTACATACATTTGATGAAATCGGCGGTTGTATGACAGTTTCTAAGCCCAAAATAGTGTCTCCCTGCGGGCAGGAAAATGTAGCTTCTCCTGCCTCTATGGAGCTTTTTTCTCGTTCTTTATTTACAGTGTTATAAGCAACATTTTTAACATTTTCATTAATATTCTGTGATCGGAAGTCATTCAATCCTGTTTTGACAACATTTAGGCTCATGCTTTCATTATTTGCAACATTTATAGGATTTTTTTCATGAATACATTCAGGCCGCGTTTCCGCGGGACTTACAGTACCTTTTAAGCCGGAATTGAGATGCCCTGGTCGGGTAAACTCACACTGTTCATCAGCCTGTTCGGCTCCATGCTGTATAACGCTCTTATCAGCTTCAGTAAATATAGAAACACGGGAATTCTCCTCAAAGTTTGGATTCTGTATTTTTAAAGCATTCTTCCTTTGGATTTCATTCTCCTCACCTGAAAAGAAAAAAAGAGAGTTAGTAGAAGCCGTCATACCCGACAGCTGTTCAGTAAAGCCTTCCTGCTGCATGACTTCTCACACAGGCAGGTCGGCCATATTGAAATTGGCAGTTAAGCCAGAACCAGGATTGCCCTACCCCTTTGTAGGGTGGATAATACCCTACACACCTGCAGAGTTTCAGCCTCCTAGCTTTTTCCCTCTTGGAGAAAAACAACTTTCCAGGGTTATTTTTTCTCTATGCAGAAACATGCTTGAAATGCATAGGGAAAGCTAAAAACAATAAACGGTCATACTGAAACTGGCAGTTAAGCCAGAACCAGGATTGCCCTACCCCTTTGTAGGGTGGATAATACCCTACACACCTGCAGAGTTTCAGCCTCCTAGCTTTTTCCCTCTTGGAGAAAAACAACTTTCCAGGGTTATTTTTCTCTATGCAGAAACATGCTTGAAATGCATAGGGAAAGCTAAAACAATAAACGGTCATACTGAAACTGGCAGTTAAGCCAGAACCAGGATTGCCCTACCCCTTTGTAGGGTGGATAATACCCTACACACCTGCAGAGTTTCAGCCTCCTAGCTTTTTCCCTCTTGGAGAAAACAACTTTCCAGGGTTATTTTTCTCTATGCAGAAACATGCTTGAAATGCATAGGAAAGCTAAAAACAATAAACGGTCATACTGAAACTGGCAGTTAAGCCAGAACCAGGATTGCCCTACCCCTTTGTAGGGTGGATAATACCCTACACACCTGCAGAGTTTCAGCCTCCTAGCTTTTTCCCTCTTGGAGAAAAACAACTTTCCAGGGTTATTTTTCTCTAGGCAGAAACATGCTTGAAATGCATATGGAAAGCTAAAACAATAAACGGTCATACTGAAACTGGCAGTTAAGCCAGAACCAGGATTGCCCTACCCCTTTGTAGGGTGGATAATACCCTACACACCTGCAGAGTTTCAGCCTCCTAGCTTTTTCCCTCTTGGAGAAAAACAACTTTCCAGGGGTATTTTTCTCTATGCAGAAACATGCTTGAAATGCAAAGGGAAAGCTAAAAACAATAAACGGTCATACTGAAACTGGCAGTTAAGCCAGAACCAGGATTGCCCTACCCCTTTGTAGGGTGGATAATACCCTACACACCTGCAGAGTTTCAGCCTCCTAGCTTTTTCCCTCTTGGAGAAAAACAACTTTCCAGGGTTATTTTTTCTCTATGCAGAAACATGCTTGAAATGCATAGGAAAGCTAAAAACAATAAACGGTCATACTGAAACTGGCAGTTAAGCCAGAACCAGGATTGCCCTACCCCTTTGTAGGGTGGATAATACCCTACACACCTGCAGAGTTTCAGCCTCCTAGCTTTTTCCCTCTTGGAGAAAAACAACTTTCCAGGGTTATTTTTCTCTATGCAGAAACATGCTTGAAATGCATAGGAAAGCTAAAAACAATAAACGGTCATACTGAAACTGGCAGTTAAGCCAGAACCAGGATTGCCCTACCCCTTTGTAGGGTGGATAATACCCTACACACCTGCAGAGTTTCAGCCTCCTAGCTTTTTCCCTCTTGGAGAAAAACAACTTTCCAGGGTTATTTTTCTCTATGCAGAAACATGCTTGAAATGCATACGGAAAGCTAAAACAATAAACGGTCATACTGAAACTGGCAGTTAAGCCAGAACCAGGATTGCCCTACCCCTTTGTAGGGTGGATAATACCCTACACACCTGCAGAGTTTCAGCCTCCTAGCTTTTTCCCTCTTGGAGAAAAACAACTTTCCAGGGTTATTTTTTCTCTATGCAGAAACATGCTTGAAATGCATAGGGAAAGCTAAAAACAATAAACGGTCATACTGAAACTGGCAGTTAAGCCAGAACCAGGATTGCCCTACCCCTTTGTAGGGTGGATAGTACCCTACACACCTGCAGAGTTTCAGCCTCTTATTGTTTTTAGCTTTCTTTTTGCATTTCAAGCATGTTTCTGCATAGAGAAAAAAATAACACTGGAAAGTTGTTTTTCTCCAAGAGGAAAAAAGCTAGGAGGCTGAAACTCTGCAGGAGTGTAGGGTATTATCCACCCTTCATTGTGGTAGGGCAATCCTGGTTCTGGCTTAACTGCCAGTTTCAGTATGACCATTTAATGTTTTTAGCTTTCCTTATGCATTTCAAGCATGTTTCTGCATAGAGAAAAAATAACCCTGGAAAGTTGTTTTTCTCCAAGAGAGAAAAAGCTAGGAGGCTGAAACTCTGCAGGTGTGTAGAGTATTATCCACCCTACAAAGGGGTAGGGCAATCCTGGTTCTGGCTTAACTGCCAGTTTCAGTATGACCGTTTATTGTTTTTAGCTTTCTTTTGCATTTCAAGCATATTTCTGCATAGAGAAAAAATACCCCTGGAAAGTTGTTTTTCTCCAAGAGGGAAAAAGCTAGGAGGCTGAAACTCTTCAGGTGTGTAGGGTATTATCCACCCTACAAAGGGGTAGGGCAATCCTGGTTCTGGCTTAACTGCCAGTTTCAGTATGACCGTTTATTGTTTTTAGCTTTCCCTATGCATTTCAAGCATGTTTCTGCATAGAGAAAAATAACCCTGGAATGTTGTTTTCTCCAAGAGAGAAAAAGCTAGGAGGGTGAAACTCTGCAGGTGTGTAGAGTATTATCCACCCTACAAAAGGTAGGGCAATCCTGGTTCTGGCTTAACTGCCAGTTTCATTATGGCCGACCTGCCTGTGTGAGAAGTCATGCAGCAGGAAGGCTTTACTGAATAGCTGTCGGGTATGACGGCTTCTACTAACTCTCTTTTTTTCTTTTCAGGTGAGGAGAATGAAATCCAAAGGAAGAATGTTTTAAAAATACAGAATCCAAACTTTGAGGAGAATTCCCGTGTTTCTATGTTTACTGAAGCTGATAGGAGCGTTATACAGCATGGAGCCGAACAGGCTGATGAACAGTGTAAGTTTACACGACCAGGGCATCTCAATTCCGGCTTAAAAGGTACTGTAAGTCCCGCGGAAAGGCCTGAATGTATTCATGAAAAAAATCCTATAAAAGTTGCAAATAATGAAAGCATGAGCCTAAATGTTGTCAAAATAGGATTGAATGACTTCCGATCACAGAATGTTAATGAAAATGTTAAAAATGTTGCTTATAACACTGTAAATAAAGAACGAGAAAAAGCTCCATAGAGGCAGGAGAAGCTACATTTTCCTGCCCGCAGGGAGACACTATTTTGGGCTTAGAAACTGTCATACAACCGCCGATTTCATCAAATGTATGTAATGTTAAACAAAGTGGTTTTTTAAGTGCAAATAATGAGAATATGCCTAAAGATTCACAAAAAAACAAGATTAGAGAGTGTCAGATCCCATAATATGTATGCAAGAATACAAAATGTGATATTTAACAGTGATAATATAGAACCAGAAAAGAGATCCATAGAGGCGGAGAAGCTGCATTTCCCTGCCCACCGGGAGGCACTATTTCTGGCTTGCAAACTGTCATACAACCGCGGCAGACATCCAATGCATGTAGTGTTGAACAAAGTGTTTTGTTTGGTGCAAATAATGAAAATATGCTAACAGAACTACAAAATACAAGTTTAGAAGGTGCCAGATCACACAATATGCATGCAAAAATACAAAATGTGATATTTAATAATAAAAATGCAGAACCTGAAAAGAACCATAGAGGCAGGAGAAGCTGCTTTTTCCTGCCCACAGGGAGACACTATTTTCGGCTTGCAAACTGCCATACAACCGCGGCTGTTCACTAATGGTTCTTTTGTATTCCAGGAACAAAATAAAGCTATTTTACTTACAGAAAATGTTACAGGAGAATTACAAAAGGCAAGAAATGATGGCACAGGTAAATCTTTTCAGAATAAAGAAGATGGGCATACAAATAAAACTGTAAGTATAAATAATACTAATTTTCCTGCAATATGGGAAAATATAATAACAATGGCTAAACATGTAAGCATGACAGAAGCATTTAAACTGTTGCAAACTGTAGCTGCAATGGCAGAAAGCCCTCCAGGTTTTTTAATGTTTTCTTAGATGTTATAATGAAAAGAGAACAAGATGAATTAAGAAAAACTCCAAATGTAAATATGTCACAAGGTAACGTTGAAATGACTTTTTCCATAAATGAAGAAACGAATAGAAATGATGGGAATATAAATACAAATGTAATTAATGAAGTAAGTGAAGAAAGCATGCAGTGTCAAAATTCTGAAATGTCTGTATGGAACAGAATACTAGAAGCAGCAAGACAGTCAGATTTCAAAACTGCATTTTATTTATTTGATAATGCACCAACAAATGAGTTACAACCATTAGGTTTTTTCAGTAACCTTATGAACCTAGTGATGCAAGAAAACAATTCTTTGTCATTAGAAGAAAAACAACAGGTAATTAAAGAAAGAATATATTCCCATCATTTCTATTAGTTTCTTCATTTATGGAAAAAGTCATTTCAACGTTACCTTGTGACATATTTACATTTGGAGTTTTTCTTAATTCATCTTGTTCTCTTTTCATTATAACATCTAAGAAAACATTAAAAACCTGGAGGGCTTTCTGCCATTGCAGCTACAGTTTGCAACAGTTTAAGTGCTTCTGTCATGCTTACATGTTTAGCCATTGTTATTATATTTTCCCATATTGCAGGAAAATTAGTATTATTTATACTTACAGTTTTATTTGTATGTCCATCTTCTTTATTCTGAAAAGATTTACCTGTGCCATCATTTCTTGCCTTTTGTAATTCTCCTGTAACATTTTCTGTAAGTAAAATAGCTTTATTTTGTTCCTGGAATACAAAAGAACCATTAGTGAACAGCCGCGGTTGTATGGCAGTTTGCAAGCCGAAAATAGTGTCTCCTATGGGCAGGAAAAAGCAGCTTCTCCTGCCTCTATGGTTCTTTTTCAGGTTCTGCATTTTTATTATTAAATATCACATTTTGTATTTTTGCATGCATATTGTGTGATCTGGCACCTTCTAAACTTGTATTTTGTAGTTCTGTTAGCATATTTTCATTATTTGCACCAAACAAAACACTTTGTTCAACACTACATGCATTGGATGTCTGCCGCGGTTGTATGACAGTTTGCAAGCCAGAAATAGTGCCTCCCGGTGGGCAGGGAAATGCAGCTTCTCCCGCCTCTATGGATCTCTTTTCTGGTTCTATATTATCACTGTTAAATATCACATTTTGTATTCTTGCATACATATTATGGGATCTGACACTCTCTAATCTTGTTTTTGTGAATCTTTAGGCATATTCTCATTATTTGCACTTAAAAACACTTTGTTTAACATTACATACATTTGATGAAATCGGCGGTTGTATGACAGTTTCTAAGCCCAAAATAGTGTCTCCCTGCGGGCAGGAAAATGTAGCTTCTCCTGCCTCTATGGAGCTTTTTTCTCGTTCTTTATTTACAGTGTTATAAGCAACATTTTTAACATTTTCATTAACATTCTGTGATCGGAAGTCATTCAATCCTATTTTGACAACATTTAGGCTCATGCTTTCATTATTTGCAACTTTTATAGGATTTTTTTCATGAATACATTCAGGCCTTTCCGCGGGACTTACAGTACCTTTTAAGACGGAATTGAGATGCCCTGGTCGGGTAAACTCACACAGTTCATCAGCCTGTTCGGCTCCATGCTGTATAACGCTCCTATCAGCTTCAGTAAACATAGAAACACGGGGATTCTCCTCAAAGTTTGGATTCTGTATTTTTAAAGCATTCTTCCTTTGGATTTCATTCTCCTCACCTGAAAAGAAAAAAGAGAGTTAGTAGAAGCCGTCATACCCGACAGCTATTCAGTAAAGCCTTCCTGCTGCATGACTTCTCACACAGGCAGGTCGGCCATACTGAAACTGGCAGTTAAGCCAGAACCAGGATTGCCCTACCCCTTTGTAGGGTGGATAATACCCTACACACCTGCAGAGTTTCAGCCTCCTAGCTTTTTCCCTCTTGGAGAAAAACAACTTTCCAGGGTTATTTTTTCTCTATGCAGAAACATGCTTGAAATGCATAGGGAAGCTAAAAACAATAAACGGTCATACTGAAACTGGCAGTTAAGCCAGAACCAGGATTGCCCTACCCCTTTGTAGGGTGGATAATACCCTACACACCTGCAGAGTTTCAGCCTCCTAGCTTTTTCCCTCTTGGAGAAAAACAACTTTCCAGGGTTATTTTTCTCTATGCAGAAACATGCTTGAAATGCATAGGGAAAGCTAAAACAATAAACGGTCATACTGAAACTGGCAGTTAAGCCAGAACCAGGATTGCCCTACCCCTTTGTAGGGTGGATAATACCCTACACACCTGCAGAGTTTCAGCCTCCTAGCTTTTTCCCTCTTGGAGAAAAACAACTTTCCAGGGGTATTTTTTCTCTATGCAGAAACATGCTTGAAATGCAAAAGAAAGCTAAAAACAATAAACGGTCATACTGAAACTGGCAGTTAAGCCAGAACCAGGATTGCCCTACCCCTTTGTAGGGTGGATAATACCCTACACACCTGCAGAGTTTCAGCCTCCTAGCTTTTCCCTCTTGGAGAAAAACAACTTTCCAGGGTTATTTTTTCTCTATGCAGAAACATGCTTGAAATGCATAGGGAAAGCTAAAAACAATAAACGGTCATACTGAAACTGGCAGTTAAGCCAGAACCAGGATTGCCCTACCCCTTTGTAGGGTGGATAATACCCTACACACCTGCAGAGTTTCAGCCTCCTAGCTTTTTCCCTCTTGGAGAAAAACAACTTTCCAGGGGTATTTTTCTCTATGCAGAAACATGCTTGAAATGCAAAAAGAAAGCTAAAAACAATAAACGGTCATACTGAAACTGGCAGTTAAGCCAGAACCAGGATTGCCCTACCCCTTGTTAGGGTGGATAATACCCTACACACCTGCAGAGTTTCAGCCTCCTAGCTTTTTCCCTCTTGGAGAAAAACAACTTTCCAGGGTTATTTTTTCTCTATGCAGAAACATGCTTGAAATGCATAGGGAAAGCTAAAACAATAAACGGTCATACTGAAACTGGCAGTTAAGCCAGAACCAGGATTGCCCTACCCCTTTGTAGGGTGGATAATACCCTACACACCTGCAGAGTTTCAGCCTCCTAGCTTTTTCCCTCTTGGAGAAAAACAACTTTCTAGGGTTATTTTTTCTCTATGCAGAAACATGCTTGAAATGCAACAAGAAAGCTAAAAACAATAAACGGTCATACTGAAACTGGCAGTTAAGCCAGAACCAGGATTGCCCTACCCCTTTGTAGGGTGGATAATACCCTACACACCTGCAGAGTTTCAGCCTCCTAGCTTTTTCCCTCTTGGAGAAAAACAACTTTCCAGGGTTATTTTTCTCTATGCAGAAACATGCTTGAAATGCATAGGGAAAGCTAAAAACAATAAACGGTCATACTGAAACTGGCAGTTAAGCCAGAACCAGGATTGCCCTACCCCTTTGTAGGGTGGATAATACCCTACACACCTGCAGAGTTTCAGCCTCCTAGCTTTTTCCCTCTTGGAGAAAAACAACTTTCCAGGGGTATTTTTTCTCTATGCAGAAACATGCTTGAAATGCAAAAAGAAAGCTAAAAACAATAAACGGTCATACTGAAACTGGCAGTTAAGCCAGAACCAGGATTGCCCTACCGCCTTGTAGGGTGGATAATATCCTACACACCTGCAGAGTTTCAGCCTCCTAGCTTTTTCCCTCTTGGAGAAAAACAACTTTCCAGGGTTATTTTTTCTCTATGCAGAAACATGCTTGAAATGCATAGGGAGTTAAATCCACTTTATTGTTAAACAGAATTCAATCATAAAGCAATTACAAAGTCCTACCCGGACCAATAAACCAAATCAAATAATTTTTTATACAATTTCTAGTCAATACGAAATTAAATACATTGCAAATAAAAACAAACTGGTAAAAGTGGTGTGAGGATAATCCTCACAGTTCTAACTAATTACTTAAAACAATACCTTGAATGTCAGGAGAGCGTCTCTGAAGTAGATATAATCCAAAAAGGCTCCAAGAGCTTACGTAATAAAAGAGTCTAAAGAGAGGGCCGAAGCCAAGTCCCCTGAAACCAATAAAGAACAAATAATACAAAGGAAATCCAAGATACAAAAGGTCCAAACAAATGGTCAATGCACCAAATTGCAGAAAAGGGGGCAGTAATGCCCTAATGTCAAAGTCATCCAGGGTCATGTTCCCTCACGGCTGCCCTCGGAACTTTCTCCAGAGAACGGGATCGCCTGTTGGATTTCGTCCGGGATGCCCTCTCCTTTCGAGTGACTTTAGTCCATCCGGTCTCCGGGTCCGGCTGTTTAGTGGGAGCGTCAGTCACCAAGTCCGCTGTTTCAAAGTGTAATAACGAAGCTGCAGCCTCTTCTGGCAATGGAGTCGTAGTGTTTCGTTCAATATCCAAGTCTTGACCAAGTGTTTGCAGAAAACGAGGTGGACGGTCTGTATCAGGATCTGGTGGAGAGGCCCTGGTATGGACTCCGACATCCTCCGGCACTGCAGTAACTTCCGGCGTTGGCTGAGTGATTATTGGGTCTGGTGAAGCTTCCAAGTCAGGCGGGACATCCTGCGGTTCTGGCATCCCAAAAGGTGGACGTACATCCTGCGCAGAGTTGTCCTCCGAGGAACCGCCCTCTGGGACATATGGCGACAGCAAATTGTCACAATCCTTCCAATGATGCCGGCCGGCACAAAGAGCACAACTCGTAGGACATTCCCTGGCAAAGTGATCTCGGCATCCACACCGGGAACAGCGGCGCAGATTGCATTCTGAAACCAGATGGTCAAAGGCTCCGCAAAAATAGCATGTTTTGGGCTGACCAGCATAGCGGATAACGCCCCTCAGACCCATGATAAAACATACGCCAGGTAAGTGCACCGGCCCAGCCGCCTCCAATTTAAAGTCCACCCAAACAATCCATCCGGTATCCCAAACACCGCCCGCCTTAGGATCTCTAGATTTTTCTATAGAGATAACCTTATCGACATATTTTGAGAGGTATCTTTCGATCCCAATAGGATCCACGTGGGTGGAGCGAAATTGAAGGGTTATCTTCCGTCGAAAGCGTACATCCGCCTTGGTTATAGAGTAAGCCGCTATGTCAGGCATGTCCCCATGAGCCAAAAAGGCCGATTGAAACCGTAGTGCTGCCGCTTGAGTTTCAAATACCACGTCCAGGTGCGATTCTTTCCCCCAATGAGTAAGGGCACATAATTTATCTAAGGTCACCCCCAATGGGCGTAATATCTTGGTCCACACCTCTTCTCTGCTGGTAGGCTGCCCAGATTTTTTCTGCAATTTTATTATTGGGCGATGTATAATCCTCGCTCGAGGCGGTGGTGGTATAGCGGCCTCTTCCACACCAGCAGCCGCCACCCCAGCATACGTGGGGGAACGTTCCGCACGTCTGTGCTGTTCCTCCGTGGTACCTGGTCGTTGTCCTGGCTCTGTCAAAGGCGGAACGGTGTCTATCAAGACCCTCCGATGTTTCGGTTGTCTGTCTGGTTCTCCTCCAGTTTGCTGGTAATCATCTCCTCCCCTCTTTAATGCTGACGCTCGACTTCCTCCGAATGGTGGCGGAGCCCTCTGCTGTTTCAGGGTGGTCCCAGTTTCGACTTCCATCTGGTCAGTGGTAGATGGGCCGGGGTCCGGCTGACCAGGAGGAGGGGTAGTCTCAGAGTCCCATATGAGATCCTGGCCGAGTCGTTCACTATCACCCATACCTCCTATTGTCGAATCATAATCATCCAGACCATCGTTTTCACTCCATTGCGGATAATGCTCCGTAAGCGCCTGTGGTTCCCGCGCTTGTATCTTTGCTGGAAATTCCGGGTCACTACTCCCCATTGAGGAGGAAAGCGATTGTCCGGAAATATCCTTACCGGAATCGGACCTCTGAGTCCCTGGGACCTGTCGGGAGGGGGGAAGGGAGCCCTCCGGCGGTGTTCCAAATAAATCGTGTGACGTCCCTGATGCCTGTATCGAGCTGGAGCCCTGTGTACCAACCTGGCGTCTCATTTGCGACCGTTTTGGGGTCGCCCCTGTGTCACCCGATCTCACTGCTACATCCGTGGCTTGTCGTTGTACTCCACTGGTCGCCTCGGCAGTTCCGATGTGGTTTCTGCGGTCTTCGCCTGCTAGAACTTGCTTGGAAGCAGTTAAAACTGCTGTTGTAGGTCGTAGCTGCTGCCCTTGTATCTGGTTGGCCTGCCCCTTACCTGCGGGAATGGCCGCCGCATCGGCCGACAGCGTCGTGGCGTCGCCGAGTCTTTTCGCCGTATTCGTCATCCTTTCCGGTATATTTTGACTCTGTTGGTCTGTAGAAGTGGTCGCCTGTGCCCCCACTACATTTCCCATGTCCTCGTTCATCTCGCTGACGTCACCAGAGCCTCGTTGCGATGTTTCCGCCATTCGCGGCAGTTTTCGACGCCCCCGGTTGTCCGTTGAGGTCGTTTGGCTCCCGGTGGCTTCGCGCTCATCCCACCAGTCTGTTGGACCCTGTCGCATCGATCGTAGCCCCTCTGATCGCGAAATACCTTTTACTTTCGGTTTTAGCGCTGAGTCATCGTCACGCGCTTCTGGGAGCCATCCTGGCGGTAATTCCGGTCCGTACGGCTTGGAATCGAGAATTTTTGGTCGTGTTCTCGATGGTGGGTGCCCCTCCAACCTCCTCTGCTCCTGGTATTCATCCCAAATCCGTTTTGTCATGTCATAATCCTCATTAAGGTTTGGTAGGCCTTGCTGTTCAAGTTCTTCAGCCCAATCAAACAAAACTTTGTATTGCAGGTCGCGGTCGCTCTTCCGGATCCCCGAAGCAAGCCAGTTGTCATCCTGGGACCTTCCCACAGCATGATCCATCGTCGCATTCCGGTCTTCTGGCGTTTCATCCACAAAATCTGTCTCCAAATCTTCAGCTGATGCAGCAGAAGCAAAATGTGTGTCTTCTTCCATAGGGAAAGCTAAAAACAATAAACGGTCATACTGAAACTGGCAGTTAAGCCAGAACCAGGATTGCCCTACCCCTTTGTAGGGTGGATAATACCCTACACACCTGCAGAGTTTCAGCCTCCTAGCTTTTTCCCTCTTGGAGAAAAACAACTTTCCAGGGGTATTTTTCTCTATGCAGAAATATGCTTGAAATGCAAAAAGAAAGCTAAAAACAATAAACGGTCATACTGAAACTGGCAGTTAAGCCAGAACCAGGATTGCCCTACCCCTTTGTAGGGTGGATAATACCCTACACACCTGCAGAGTTTCAGCCTCCTAGCTTTTTCCCTCTTGGAGAAAACAACTTTCCAGGGTTATTTTTTCTCTATGCAGAAACATGCTTGAAATGCATAGGGAAAGCTAAAAACAATAAACGGTCATACTGAAACTGGCAGTTAAGCCAGAACCAGGATTGCCCTACCCCTTTGTAGGGTGGATAATACCCTACACACCTGCAGAGTTTCAGCCTCCTAGCTTTTTCCCTCTTGGAGAAAAACAACTTTCCAGGGTTATTTTTTCTCTATGCAGAAACATGCTTGAAATGCAAAAAGAAAGCTAAAAACAATAAACGGTCATACTGAAACTGGCAGTTAAGCCAGAACCAGGATTGCCCTACCCCTTTGTAGGGTGGATAATACCCTACACACCTGCAGAGTTTCAGCCTCCTAGCTTTTTCCCTCTTGGAGAAAAACAACTTTCCAGGGTTATTTTTTCTCTATGCAGAAACATGCTTGAAATGCATAGGGAAAGCTAAAAACAATAAACGGTCATACTGAAACTGGCAGTTAAGCCAGAACCAGGATTGCCCTACCCCTTTGTAGGGTGGATAATACCCTACACACCTGCAGAGTTTCAGCCTCCTAGCTTTTTCCCTCTTGGAGAAAAACAACTTTCCAGGGTTATTTTTTCTCTATGCAGAAACATGCTTGAAATGCATAGGGAAAGCTAAAAACAATAAACGGTCATACTGAAACTGGCAGTTAAGCCAGAACCAGGATTGCCCTACCCCTTTGTAGGGTGGATAATACCCTACACACCTGCAGAGTTTCAGCCTCCTAGCTTTTTCCTCTTGGAGAAAAACAACTTTCCAGGGTTATTTTTTCTCTATGCAGAAACATGCTTGAAATGCATAGGGAAAGCTAAAAACAATAAACGGTCATACTGAAACTGGCAGTTAAGCCAGAACCAGGATTGCCCTACCCCTTTGTAGGGTGGATAATACCCTACACACCTGCAGAGTTTCAGCCTCCTAGCTTTTTCCCTCTTGGAGAAAAACAACTTTCCACAGGTATTTTTTTCTCTATGCAGAAACATGCTTGAAATGCAAAAGAAAGCTAAAAACAATAAACGGTCATACTGAAACTGGCAGTTAAGCCAGAACCAGGATTGCCCTACCCTTTGTAGGGTGGATAATACCCTACACACCTGCAGAGTTTCAGCCTCCTAGCTTTTTCCCTCTTGGAGAAAAACAACTTTCCAGGGTTATTTTTCTCTATGCAGAAACATGCTTGAAATGCATAAAGAAAGCTAAAAACAATAAACGGTCATACTGAAACTGGCAGTTAAGCCAGAACCAGGATTGCCCTACCCTTTGTAGGGTGGATAATACCCTACACACCTGCAGAGTTTCAGCCTCCTAGCTTTTTCCTCTTGGAGAAAAACAACTTTCCAGGGTTATTTTTTCTCTATGCAGAAACATGCTTGAAATGAAAAGAAAGCTAAAAACAATAAACGGTCATACTGAAACTGGCAGTTAAGCCAGAACCAGGATTGCCCTACCCCTTTGTAGGGTGGATAATACCCTACACACCTGCAGAGTTTCAGCCTCCTAGCTTTTTCCCTCTTGGAGAAAAACAACTTTCCAGGGTATTTTTTCTATGCAGAAACATGCTTGAAATGCAAAAAGAAAGCTAAAAACAATAAACGGTCATACTGAAACTGGCAGTTAAGCCAGAACCAGGATTGCCCTACCCCTTTGTAGGGTGGATAATACCCTACACACCTGCAGAGTTTCAGCCTCCTAGCTTTTTCCCTCTTGGAGAAAAACAACTTTCCAGGGTTAATTTTTCTCTATGCAGAAACATGCTTGAAATGACTAGGGAAAGCTAAAAACAATAAACAGTCATACTGAAACTGGCACTTAAGCCAGAACCAGGATTGCCCTACCCCTTTGTAGGCTGGATAGTACCCTACACACCTGCAGAGTTTCAGCCTCTTATTGTTTTTAGCTTTCTTTTTGCATTTCAAGCATGTTTCTGCATAGAGAAAAAATAACACTGGAAAGTTGTTTTTCTCCAAGAGGGAAAAAGCTAGGAGGGTGAAACTCTGCATGTGTGTAGGGTATTATCCACCCTACAAAGGGATAGAGCAATCCTGGTTCTGGCTTAACTGCCAGTTTCAGTATGACCGTTTATTGTTTTTAGCTTTCTTTTTGCAATTCAAGCATGTTTCTGCATAGAGAAAAAAATACCTGTGGAAAGTTGTTTTTCTCGAAGAGGGAAAAAGCTAGGAGGCTGAAACTCTGCAGGTGTGTAGGGTACTATCCACCCTACAAAGGGTAGGGCAATCCTGGTTCTGGCTTAACTGCCAGTTTCAGTATGACCGTTTATTGTTTTTAGCTTTCCCTAAGCAATTCAAGCATGTTTCTGCATAGAGAAAAATAACCCTGGAAAGTTGTTTTTCTCCAAGAGGGAAAAAGCTAGGAGGCTGAAACTCTGCAGGTGTGTAGGGTATTATCCACCCTACAAAGGGGTAGGGCAATCCTGGTTCTGGCTTAACTGCCAGTTTCAGTATGACCGTTTATTGATTTTAGCTTTCCCTATGCATTTCAAGCATGTTTCTGCATAGAGAAAAAATAACTTGGAAAGTTGTTTTTCTCCAAGAGGGAAAAAGCTAGGAGGCTGAAACTCTTCAGGTGTGTAGGGTATTATCCACCCTACAAAGTGGTAGGGCAATCCTGGTTCTGGCTTAACTGCCAGTTTCAGTATGACCGTTTATTGTTTTTAGCTTTCCCTATGCATTTCAAGCATGTTTCTGCATAGAGAAAAAATAACCCTGGAAAGTTGTTTTTCTCCAAGAGAGAAAAAGCTAGGAGGCTGAAACTCTGCAGGTGTGTAGAGTATTATCCACCCTACAAAAGGTAGGGCAATCCTGGTTCTGGCTTAACTGCCAGTTTCATTATGGCCGACCTGCCTGTGTGAGAAGTCATGCAGCAGGAAGGCTTTACTGAATAGCTGTCGGGTATGACGGCTTCTACTAACTCTCTTTTTTCTTTTCAGGTGAGGAGAATGAAATCCAAAGGAAGAATGTTTTAAAAATACAGAATCCAAACTTTGAGGAGAATTCCCGTGTTTCTATGTTTACTGAAGCTGATAGGAGCGTTATACAGCATGGAGCCGAACAGGCTGATGAACAGTGTAAGTTTATGCGACCAGGGCATCTCAATTCCGTCTTAAAAGGTACTGTAAGTCCCGCGGAAAGGCCTGAATGTATTCATGAAAAAAATCCTATAAAAGTTGCAAATAATGAAAGCATGAGCCTAAATGTTGTCAAAATAGGATTGAATGACTTCCGATCACAGAATGTTAATGAAAATGTTAAAAATGTTGCTTATAACACTGTAAATAAAGAACGAGAAAAAAGCTCCATAGAGGCAGGAGAAGCTACATTTTCCTGCCCGCAGGGAGACACTATTTTGGGCTTAGAAACTGTCATACAACCGCCGATTTCATCAAATGTATGTAATGTTAAACAAGTTTAAGTGCAAATAATGAGAATATGCCTAAAGATTCACAAAAAAACAAGATTAGAGAGTGTCAGGTCCCATAATATGTATGCAAGAATACAAAATGTGATATTTAACAGTGATAATATAGAACCAGAAAAGAGATCCATAGAGGCGGGAGAAGCTGCATTTCCCTGCCCACCGGGAGGCACTATTTCTGGCTTGCAAACTGTCATACAACCGCGGCAGACATCCAATGCATGTAGTGTTGAACAAAGTGTTTTGTTTGGTGCAAATAATGAAAATATGCTAACAGAACTACAAAATACAAGTTTAGAAGGTGCCAGATCACACAATATGCATGCAAAAATACAAAATGTGATATTTAATAATAAAAATGCAGAACCTGAAAAGAACCATAGAGGCAGGAGAAGCTGCTTTTTCCTGCCCACAGGGAGACACTATTTTCGGCTTGCAAACTGCCATACAACCGCGGCTGTTCACTAATGGTTCTTTTGTATTCCAGGAACAAAATAAAGCTATTTTACTTACAGAAAATGTTACAGGAGAATTACAAAAGGCAAGAAATGATGGCACAGGTAAATCTTTTCAGAATAAAGAAGATGGGCATACAAATAAAACTGTAAGTATAAATAATACTAATTTTCCTGCAATATGGGAAAATATAATAACAATGGCTAAACATGTAAGCATGACAGAAGCATTTAAACTGTTGCAAACTGTAGCTGCAATGGCAGAAAGCCCTCCAGGTTTTTTTAATGTTTTCTTAGATGTTATAATGAAAAGAGAACAAGATGAATTAAGAAAAACTCCAAATGTAAATATGTCACAAGGTAACGTTGAAATGATTTTTTCCATAAATGAAAAAACGAATAGAAATGATGGGAATATAAATCAAATGTAATTAATGAAGTAAGTGAAGAAAGCATGCAGTGTCAAAATTCTGAAATGTCTGTATGGAACAGAATACTAGAAGCAGCAAGACAGTCAGATTTCAAAACTGCATTTTATTTATTTGATAATGCACCAACAAATGAGTTACAACCATTAGGTTTTTTCAGTAACCTTATGAACCTAGTGATGCAAGAAAACAATTCTTTGTCATTAGAAGAAAAACAACAGGTAATTAAAGAAAGAATATATTCCCATCATTTCTATTCGTTTCTTCATTTATGGAAAAAGTCATTTCAACATTACCTTGTGACATATTTACATTTGGAGTTTTTCTTAATTCATCTTGTTCTCTTTTCATTATAACATCTAAGAAAACATTAAAAACCTGGAGGGCTTTCTGCCATTGCAGCTACAGTTTGCAACAGTTTAAGTGCTTCTGTCATGCTTACATGTTTAGCCATTGTTATTATATTTTCCCATATTGCAGGAAAATTAGTATTATTTATACTTACAGTTTTATTTGTATGTCCATCTTCTTTATTCTGAAAAGATTTACCTGTGCCATCATTTCTTGCCTTTTGTAATTCTCCTGTAACATTTTCTGTAAGTAAAATAGCTTTATTTTGTTCCTGGAATACAAAAGAACCATTAGTGAACAGCCGCGGTTGTATGGCAGTTTGCAAGCCGAAAATAGTGTCTCCCTATGGGCAGGAAAAAGCAGCTTCTCCTGCCTCTATGGTTCTTTTTCAGGTTCTGCATTTTTATTATTAAATATCACATTTTGTATTTTTGCATGCATATTGTGTGATCTGGCACCTTCTAAACTTGTATTTTGTAGTTCTGTTAGCATATTTTCATTATTTGCACCAAACAAAACACTTTGTTCAACACTACATGCATTGGATGTCTGCCGCGGTTGTATGACAGTTTGCAAGCCAGAAATAGTGCCTCCCGGTGGGCAGGGAAATGCAGCTTCTCCCGCCTCTATGGATCTCTTTTCTGGTTCTATATTATCACTGTTAAATAACACATTTTGTATTCTTGCATACATATTATGGGATCTGACACTCTCTAATCTTGTTTTTGTGAATCTTTAGGCATATTCTCATTATTTGCACTTAAAAAAACACTTTGTTTAACATTACATACATTTGATGAAATCGGCGGTTGTATGACAGTTTCTAAGCCCAAAATAGTGTCTCCCTGCGGGCAGGAAAATGTAGCTTCTCCTGCCTCTATGGAGCTTTTTTCTCGTTCTTTATTTACAGTGTTATAAGCAACATTTTTAACATTTTCATTAACATTCTGTGATCGGAAGTCATTCAATCCTATTTTGACAACATTTAGGCTCATGCTTTCATTATTTGCAACTTTTATAGGATTTTTTTTCATGAATACATTCAGGCCGCGTTTCCGCGGGACTTACAGTACCTTTTAAGACGGTCGGGTAAACTCACACAGTTCATCAGCCTGTTCGGCTCCATGCTGTATAACGCTCCTATCAGCTTCAGTAAACATAGAAACACGGGGATTCTCCTCAAAGTTTGGATTCTGTATTTTTAAAGCATTCTTCCTTTGGATTTCATTCTCCTCACCTGAAAAGAAAAAAGAGAGTTAGTAGAAGCTGTCATAACCGACAGGTATTCAGTAAAGCCTTCCTGCTGCATGACTTCTCACACAGGCAGGTCAAAACTGGCAGTTAAGCCAGAACCAGGATTGCCCTACCCCTTTGTAGGGTGTATAATACCCTACACACCTGCAGAGTTTTAGCCTCCTAGCTTTTTCCCATTTGGATAAAAACAACTTTCCAGGGGTATTTTTTCTCTATGCAGAAACATGATTGAAATGCATAGGGAAAGCTAAAAACAATAAACGGTCATACTGAAACTGGCAGTTAAGCCAGAGCCAGGATTGCCCTACCCCTTTGTAGGGTAGATAATACTCTACACACCTGCAGAGTTTCAGCCTCCTAGCTTTTTCCCTCTTGGAGAAAAACAACTTTCCAGGGTTAATTTTTCTCTATGCAGAAACATGCTTGAAATGCATAGGGAAAGCTAAAAACAATAAACAGTCATACTGAAACTGGCAGTTAAGCCAGAACCAGGATTGCCCTACCCCTTTGTAGGCTGGATAGTACCCTACACACCTGCAGAGTTTCAGCTTCCTAGCTTTTTCCCTCTTGCAGAAAAACAACTTTCCAGGGTTATTTTTTCTCTATGCAGAAACATGCTTGAAATGCATAGGGAAAGCTAAAAACAATAAACGGTCATACTGAAACTTGCAGTTAAGCCAGAACCAGGATTGCTCTAACCCTTTGTAGGGTGGATAATACACTACACACCTGCAGAGTTTCAGCCTCCTAGCTTTTTCCCTCTTGGAGAAAAACAACTTTCCAGGGTTATTTTTTCTCTATGCAGAAACATTCTTGAAATGCATAGGGAAGCTAAAAACAATAAATGGTCATACTGAGACTGGCAGTTAAGCCAGAACCAGAATTGTCCTACCCCTTTGTTGGGTGGATAATACCCTACACACCTGCAGAGTTTCAGCCTCCTAGCTTTTTCCCTCTTGGAGAAAAACAACTTTCCAGGGGTATTTTTTCTCTATGCAGAAACATGATTGAAATGCAAAAAGAAAGCTAAAAACAATAAACGGTCATACTAAAACTGGCAGTTAAGCCAGAACCAGGATTGCCCTACCCCAATGTAGAGTGGATTATACCCTACACTTCTGCAGAGTTTCAGCCTCCTAGCTTTTTCCCTCTTGGAGAAAAACAACTTTCCAGGGTTATTTTTTCTCTATGCAGAAACATGCTTGAAATGCATAGGGAAAGCAAAAATCAATAAACGGTCATACTGAAACTGGCAGTTAAACCAGAACCAGGATTGCCCTACCCCTTTGTAGGGTGTATAATACCCTACACACCTGCAGAGTTTTAGCCTCCTAGCTTTTTCCCATTTGGATAAAAACAACTTTCCAGGGGTATTTTTTCTCTATGCAGAAACATGATTGAAATGCAAAAAGAAAGCTAAAAACAATAAACGGTCATACTGAAACTGGCAGTTAAGCCAGAGCCAGGATTGCCCTACCCCTTTGTAGGGTAGATAATACTCTACACACCTGCAGAGTTTCAGCCTCCTAGCTTTTTCCCTCTTGGAGAAAAACAACTTTCCAGGGTTAATTTTTCTCTATGCAGAAACATGCTTGAAATGACTAGGGAAAGCTAAAAACAATAAACAGTCATACTGAAACTGGCACTTAAGCCAGAACCAGGATTGCCCTACCTTTTTGTAGGCTGGATAGTACCCTACACACCTGCAGAGTTTCAGCCTCTTATTGTTTTTAGCTTTCTTTTTGCATTTCAAGCATGTTTCTGCATAGAGAAAAAAATAACACTGGAAAGTTGTTTTTCTCCAAGAGGGAAAAAGCTAGGAGGCTGAAACTCTGCAGGAGTGTAGGGTATTATCCACCCTTCATTGTGGTAGGGCAATCCTGGTTCTGGCTTAACTGCCAGTTTCAGTATGACCGTTTATTGTTTTTAGCTTTCCCTATGATGGAGGGTGGAAAAAGCGATCATGCTGCCTCTGCAGCTGCTTCTGACGACGATTCCCAGGGATTTAGCTCCATTTCTACTTCAGAATTGATGGAAATGAATGTCCAAGACGATGGAGAACAACTACAAGAAGTTTCAGACCGATCTCGGCAAGAACGACAGCTCCCAACTACTTCTTTGTTAAGTTGGGCCGAGGAGATGGAACTAGCGAGCCCCATCGAGCTAAATTTACAACAGCCCTTCTCAGGGCTCTCATTTCGGGCTTCTGGTGCTTCCAATCAGCCTGCAAACGGCTTTAAACAAAATTTTGCGATGTCCGGGAAATCCCCTAACATCGCTGATGCAGGAACAGTTGCGAGTCACTCTGCAATGTATCTAAAACAGATACAAAGAGAAACGCTGCTGATTCAAGCAAATACAGGCCATAATTTACAGAAGGAAGGTCGGGAAAGGGAAACTTTAACTTCGGACAGCTCTTTGCAACTAGCGACCTCACGGAAATCACATGACAATTCTTCAGGACTTGATGAACAACGGAAAGGGGATAGAATGGGACAAGGAGCTTTGCGACACAACCAAATGAATGTAACAGGATCAACATCATTGACAGTGAGTCGGGAAGATAGCGGAAGAGACACGGATGACGGCCAGATGAGTGAAACTTCATCATCCTTTTTCTCACATTCCGATGAGGTTAACGGAGCATCCTTGGGCTCCGATCGCCGTTCTACACAATTATCCAGCATAGAAGGGCTGGATTTACACATATCCACAGCTTCTTCTCATTCTCCCGACGATTTAGCCATAAAGGAAGGGCGCAAGAAAACGATGGGCACGGTAAGCCTAAATACTACTACGAAAACCATACAGAAGCAGGACAAGGGACAAATAAAGCAGGTGGAAGGTGCGGTACAAGGAGATGGTCTTGCCGCATCCCCAGCTGCATACACGGAGCCTTCTGATCCAGTAACGGGCTATACAAGTACAAATGCGCAGAGGGGACTAAATAAGCCGGTAGGTGCACCTGCTAATTTATTTAAAATAATACCAGATGGCGCCTCACAAGGGACGCACGATGTGTTTTCAGGAGGGGATTCTACAGACAGGAGAATGGTGCAGGCAGCTCATACCGACTGGAGCACCAACGATGGTACGAACGATGCTATGGCTGCTGACCACACACAACAGGAACGAAGTGAAGCATACTTCAGGCAAGACAATCAGCAGAGGTTGTCTGCCATCCCGCCATATATGGCGCGGGAGCAAAGAACAGTACCTGTGGAAAGTTGTTTTTCTCCAAGAGGGAAAAAGCTAGGAGGCTGAAACTCTGCAGGTGTGTAGGGTACTATCCACCCTACAAAGGGGTAGGGTAATCCTGGTTCTGGCTTAACTGCCAGTTTCAGTATGACCGTTTATTGTTTTTAGCTTTCCCTATGCATTTCAAGCATGTTTCTGCATAGAGAAAAAGTAACCCTGGAAAGTTGTTTTTCCAAGAGGGAAAAAGCTAGGAGGCTGAAACTCTGCAGGTGTGTAGGGTACTATCCACCCTACAAAGGTGCAGGGCAATCCTGGTTCTGGCTTAACTGCCAGTTTCAGTATGACCATTTATTGTTTTTAGCTTTCCTATGCATTTCAAGCATGTTTCTGCATAGAGAAAAAATAACCCTGGAAAGTTGTTTTTCTCCAAGAGGGAAAAAGCTAGGAGGCTGAAACTCTGCAGGTGTGTAGGGTACTATCCACCCTACAAAGGGGTAGGGCAATCCTGGTTCTGGCTTAACTGCCAGTTTCAGTATGACCGCTTATTGTTTTTAGCTTTCCTATGCATTTCAAGCATGTTTCTGCATAGAGAAATAATAACCCTGGAAAGTTGTTTTTCCCCAAGAGGGAAAAAGCTAGGAGGCTGAAACTCTGCAGGTGTGTAGGGTACTATCCACCCTACAAAGGGGTAGGGCAATCCTGGTTCTGGCTTAACTGCCAGTTTCAGTATGACCGTTTATTGTTTTTAGCTTTCGTATGCATTTCAAGCATGTTTCTGCATGGAGAAAAAGAACCCTGGAAAGTTGTTTTTCTCCAAGAGGAAAAAGCTAGGAGGCTGAAACTCTGCAGGTGTGTAGGGTATTATCCACCCTACAAAGGGGTAGGGCAATCCTGGTTCTGGCTTAACTGCCAGTTTCAGTATGACCGCTTATTGTTTTTAGCTTTCTTTTGGCATTTCAAGCATATTTTTGCATAGAGAAAAAATACCTGTGGAAAGTTGTTTTTCCAAGAGGGAAAAAGCTAGGAGGCTGAAACTTTGCAGATGTGTAGGGTACTATCCACCCTACAAAGGGTAGGGCAATCCTGGTTCTGGCTTAACTGCCAGTTTCAGTATGACCGCTTATTGTTTTTAGCTTTCCCTATGCATTTCAAGCATGTTTCTGCATAGAGAAAAATAACCCTGGAAAGTTGTTTTTCTCCAAGAGGGAAAAAGCTAGGAGGCTGAAACTCTGCAGGTGTGTAGGGTACTATCCACCCTACAAAGGGGCAGGGCAATCCTGGTTCTGGCTTAACTGCCAGTTTCAGTATGACCGCTTATTGTTTTTAGCTTTCTCTATGCATTTCAAGCATGTTTCTGCATAGAGAAAAATAACCCTGGAAAGTTGTTTTTCTCCAAGAGGGAAAAAGCTAGGAGGCTGAAACTCTGCAGGTGTGTAGGGTACTATCCACCCTACAAAGGGTAGGGCAATCCTGGTTCTGGCTTAACTGCCAGTTTCAGTATGACCGTTTATTGTTTTTAGCTTTCCCTATGCATTTCAAGCATGTTTCTGCATAGAGAAAAAATAACCCTGGAAAGTTGTTTTTCTCCAAGAGGGAAAAAGCTAGGAGGCTGAAACTCTGCAGGTGTGTAGGGTATTATCCACCCTACAAAGGGGTAGGGCAATCCTGGTTCTGGCTTAACTGCCAGTTTCAGTATGACCGCTTATTGTTTTTAGCTTTCTTTTTGCATTTCAAGCATGTTTCTGCATAGAGAAAAAAATACCTGTGGAAAGTTGTTTTTCCCCAAGAGGGAAAAAGCTAGGAGGCTGAAACTCTGCAGGTGTGTAGGGTACTATCCACCCTACAAAGGGGTAGGGCAATCCTGGTTCTGGCTTAACTGCCAGTTTCAGTATGACCGCTTATTGTTTTTAGCTTTCTCTATGCATTTCAAGCATGTTTCTGCATAGAGAAAAATAACCCTGGAAAGTTGTTTTTCTCCAAGAGGGAAAAAGCTAGGAGGCTGAAACTATGCAGGTGTGTAGGGTACTATCCACCCTACAAAGGGTAGGGCAATCCTGGTTCTGGCTTAACTGCCAGTTTCAGTATGACCATTTATTGTTTTTAGCTTTCCCTATGCATTTCAAGCATGTTTCTGCATAGAGAAAAATAACCCTGGAAAGTTGTTTTTCTCCAAGAGGGAAAAAGCTAGGAGGCTGAAACTCTGCAGGTGTGTAGGGTACTATCCACCCTACAAAGGGGTAGGGCAATCCTGGTTCTGGCTTAACTGCCAGTTTCAGTATGACCGTTTATTGTTTTTAGCTTTTCTATGCATTTCAAGCCTATTTATGTATAGAGAAAAATAACCCTGGAAAGTTGTTTTTCTCCAAGAGGGAAAAAGCTAGGAGGCTGAAACTCTGCAGGTGTGTAGGGTACTATCCACCCTACAAAGGGGTAGGGCAATCCTGGTTCTGGCTTAACTGCCAGTTTCAGTATGACCGCTTATTGTTTTTAGCTTTCTTTATGCATTTCAAGCATGTTTCTGCATAGAGAAAAAATAACCCTGGAAAGTTGTTTTTCTCCAAGAGGGAAAAAGCTAGGAGGCTGAAACTCTGCAGGTGTGTAGGGTACTATCCACCCTACAAAGGGGTAGGGCAATCCTGGTTCTGGCTTAACTGCCAGTTTCAGTATGACCGTTTATTGTTTTTAGCTTTCCCTATGCATTTCAAGCATGTTTCTGCATAGAGAAAAAATAACCCTGGAAAGTTGTTTTTGCCAAGAGGGAAAAAGCTAGGAGGCTGAAACTCTGCAGGTGTGTAGGGTACTATCCACCCTACAAAGGGGTAGGGCAATCCTGGTTCTGGCTTAACTGCCAGTTTCAGTATGACTGTTTATTGTTTTTAGCTTTCCTATGCATTTCAAGCATGTTTCTGCATAGAGAAATAATAACCCTGGAAAGTTGTTTTTCTCCAAGAGGGAAAAAGCTAGGAGGCTGAAACTCTGCAGGTGTGTAGGGTACTATCCACCCTACAAAGGGGTAGGGCAATCCTGGTTCTGGCTTAACTGCCAGTTTCAGTATGACCGCTTATTGTTTTTAGCTTTCCTATGCATTTCAAGCATGTTTCTGCATAGAGAAAAATAACCCTGGAAAGTTGTTTTTCTCCAAGAGGGAAAAAGCTAGGAGGCTGAAACTCTGCAGGTGTGTAGGGTACTATCCACCCTACAAAGGGGTAGGGCAATCCTGGTTCTGGCTTAACTGCCAGTTTCAGTATGACCGCTTATTGTTTTTAGCTTTCCTATGCATTTCAAGCATGTTTCTGCATAGAGAAAAATAACCCTGGAAAGTTGTTTTTCTCCAAGAGGGAAAAAGCTAGGAGGCTGAAACTCTGCAGGTGTGTAGGGTACTATCCACCCTACAAAGGGGTAGGGCAATCCTGGTTCTGGCTTAACTGCCAGTTTCAGTATGACCGTTTATTGTTTTTAGCCTTTCCTATGCATTTCAAGCATGTTTCTGCATAGAGAAAAAATAACCCTGGAAAGTTGTTTTTCTCCAAGAGGGAAAAAGCTAGGAGGCTGAAACTCTGCAGGTGTGTAGGGTACTATCCACCCTACAAAGGGGTAGGGCAATCCTGGTTCTGGCTTAACTGCCAGTTTCAGTATGACCATTTATTGTTTTTAGCTTTCCCTATGCATTTCAAGCATGTTTCTGCATAGAGAAAAATAACCCTGGAAAGTTGTTTTTCTCCAAGAGGGAAAAAGCTAGGAGGCTGAAACTCTGCAGGTGTGTAGGGTACTATCCACCCTACAAAGGGGTAGGGCAATCCTGGTTCTGGCTTAACTGCCAGTTTCAGTATGACCGCTTATTGTTTTTAGCTTTCCCTATGCATTTCAAGCATGTTTCTGCATAGAGAAATAATAACCCTGGAAAGTTGTTTTTCTCCAAGAGGGAAAAAGCTAGGAGGCTGAAACTCTGCAGGTGTGTAGGGTACTATCCACCCTACAAAGGGGTAGGGCAATCCTGGTTCTGGCTTAACTGCCAGTTTCAGTATGACCGCTTATTGTTTTTAGCTTTCCCTATGCATTTCAAGCATGTTTCTGCATGGAGAAAAATAACCCTGGAAAGTTGTTTTTCTCCAAGAGGAAAAAGCTAGGAGGCTGAAACTCTGCAGGTGTGTAGGGTATTATCCACCCTACAAAGGGGTAGGGCAATCCTGGTTCTGGCTTAACTGCCAGTTTCAGTATGACCGCTTTATTGTTTTTAGCTTTCTTTTTGCATTTCAAGCATGTTTCTGCATAGAGAAAAAATACCTGTGGAAAGTTGTTTTTCTCCAAGAGGGAAAAAGCTAGGAGGCTGAAACTTTGCAGGTGTGTAGGGTACTATCCACCCTACAAAGGGTAGGGCAATCCTGGTTCTGGCTTAACTGCCAGTTTCAGTATGACCGCTTATTGTTTTTAGCTTTCCCTATGCATTTCAAGCATGTTTCTGCATAGAGAAAAAATAACCCTGGAAAGTTGTTTTTCTCCAAGAGGGAAAAAGCTAGGAGGCTGAAACTCTGCAGGTGTGTAGGGTACTATCCACCCTACAAAGGGGTAGGGCAATCCTGGTTCTGGCTTAACTGCCAGTTTCAGTATGACCGCTTATTGTTTTTAGCTTTCCTATGCATTTCAAGCATGTTTCTGCATAGAGAAAAATAACCCTGGAAAGTTGTTTTTCTCCAAGAGGGAAAAAGCTAGGAGGCTGAAACTCTGCAGGTGTGTAGGGTACTATCCACCCTACAAAGGGGTAGGGCAATCCTGGTTCTGGCTTAACTGCCAGTTTCAGTATGACCGCTTATTGTTTTTAGCTTTCCTATGCATTTCAAGCATGTTTCTGCATAGAGAAAAAATAACCCTGGAAAGTTGTTTTTCTCCAAGAGGGAAAAAGCTAGGAGGCTGAAACTCTGCAGGTGTGTAGGGTACTATCCACCCTACAAAGGGGTAGGGCAATCCTGGTTCTGGCTTAACTGCCAGTTTCAGTATGACCGCTTATTGTTTTTAGCTTTCCTTTTGCATTTCAAGCATGTTTCTGCATAGAGAAAAATAACCCTGGAAAGTTGTTTTTCTCCAAGAGGGAAAAAGCTAGGAGGCTGAAACTCTGCAGGTGTGTAGGGTACTATCCACCCTACAAAGGGGTAGGGCAATCCTGGTTCTGGCTTAACTGCCAGTTTCAGTATGACCGCTTATTGTTTTTAGCTTTCCCTATGCATTTCAAGCATGTTTCTGCATAGAGAAAAAATAACCCTGGAAAGTTGTTTTTCTCCAAGAGGGAAAAAGCTAGGAGGCTGAAACTCTGCAGGTGTGTAGGGTACTATCCACCCTACAAAGGGGTAGGGCAATCCTGGTTCTGGCTTAACTGCCAGTTTCAGTATGACCATTTATTGTTTTTAGCTTTCCCTATGCATTTCAAGCATGTTTCTGCATAGAGAAAAATAACCCTGGAAAGTTGTTTTTCTCCAAGAGGGAAAAAGCTAGGAGGCTGAAACTCTGCAGGTGTGTAGGGTACTATCCACCCTACAAAGGGGTAGGGCAATCCTGGTTCTGGCTTAACTGCCAGTTTCAGTATGACCGCTTTTTGTTTTTAGCTTTCCTATGCATTTCAAGCATGTTTCTGCATAGAGAAAAATAACCCTGGAAAGTTGTTTTTCTCCAAGAGGGAAAAAGCTAGGAGGCTGAAACTCTGCAGGTGTGTAGGGTACTATCCACCCTACAAAGGGGTAGGGCAATCCTGGTTCTGGCTTAACTGCCAGTTTCAGTATGACCGTTTATTGTTTTTAGCTTTCCTTATGCATTTCAAGCATGTTTCTGCATAGAGAAAAAAATACCTGTGGAAAGTTGTTTTGTTCCAAGAGGGAAAAAGCTAGGAGGCTGAAACTCTGCAGGTGTGTAGGGTACTATCCACCCTACAAAGGGGTAGGGCAATCCTGGTTCTGGCTTAACTGCCAGTTTCAGTATGACCGTTTATTGTTTTTAGCTTCCCTATGCATTTCAAGCATGTTTCTGCATAGAGAAAAAATACCCCTGGAAAGTTGTTTTTCCAAGAGGGAAAAAGCTAGGAGGCTGAAACTCTGCAGGTGTGTAGGGTACTATCCACCCTACAAAGGGGTAGGGCAATCCTGGTTCTGGCTTAACTGCCAGTTTCAGTATGACCGCTTATTGTTTTTAGCTTTCCTATGCATTTCAAGCATGTTTCTGCATAGAGAAAAAATAACCCTGGAAAGTTGTTTTTCTCCAAGAGGGAAAAAGCTAGGAGGCTGAAACTCTGCAGGTGTGTAGGGTACTATCCACCCTACAAAGGGGTAGGGCAATCCTGGTTCTGGCTTAACTGCCAGTTTCAGTATGACCGCTTATTGTTTTTAGCTTTCTTTTTGCATTTCAAGCATGTTTCTGCATAGAGAAATAATAACCCTGGAAAGTTGTTTTTCTCCAAGAGGGAAAAAGCTAGGAGGCTGAAACTCTGCAGGTGTGTAGGGTACTATCCACCCTACAAAGGGGTAGGGCAATCCTGGTTCTGGCTTAACTGCCAGTTTCAGTATGACCGTTTATTGTTTTTAGCTTTCCCTATGCATTTCAAGCATGTTTCTGCATAGAGAAAAATAACCCTGGAAAGTTGTTTTTCTCCAAGAGGGAAAAAGCTAGGAGGCTGAAACTCTGCAGGTGTGTAGGGTACTATCCACCCTACAAAGGGGTAGGGCAATCCTGGTTCTGGCTTAACTGCCAGTTTCAGTATGACCGCTTATTGTTTTTAGCTTTCCCTATGCATTTCAAGCATGTTTCTGCATAGAGAAAAATAACCCTGGAAAGTTGTTTTTCTCCAAGAGGGAAAAAGCTAGGAGGCTGAAACTCTGCAGGTGTGTAGGGTACTATCCACCCTACAAAGGGGTAGGGCAATCCTGGTTCTGGCTTAACTGCCAGTTTCAGTATGACCATTTATTGTTTTTAGCTTTCCTATGCATTTCAAGCATGTTTCTGCATAGAGAAAAATAACCCTGGAAAGTTGTTTTTCTCCAAGAGGGAAAAAGCTAGGAGGCTGAAACTCTGCAGGTGTGTAGGGTACTATCCACCCTACAAAGGGGTAGGGCAATCCTGGTTCTGGCTTAACTGCCAGTTTCAGTATGACCGCTTATTGTTTTTAGCTTTCCCTATGCATTTCAAGCATGTTTCTGCATAGAGAAATAATAACCCTGGAAAGTTGTTTTTCTCCAAGAGGGAAAAAGCTAGGAGGCTGAAACTCTGCAGGTGTGTAGGGTACTATCCACCCTACAAAGGGGTAGGGCAATCCTGGTTCTGGCTTAACTGCCAGTTTCAGTATGACCGCTTATTGTTTTTAGCTTTCCCTATGCATTTCAAGCATGTTTCTGCATGGAGAAAAATAACCCTGGAAAGTTTTTTTTCCAAGAGGAAAAAGCTAGGAGGCTGAAACTCTGCAGGTGTGTAGGGTATTATCCACCCTACAAAGGGGTAGGGCAATCCTGGTTCTGGCTTAACTGCCAGTTTCAGTATGACCGCTTATTGTTTTTAGCTTTCTTTTTGCATTTCAAGCATATTTCTGCATAGAGAAAAAAATACCTGTGGAAAGTTGGTTTTCTCCAAGAGGGAAAAAGCTAGGAGGCTGAAACTTTGTAGATGTGCAGGGTACTATCTACCCTACAAAGGGTAGGGCAATCCTGGTTCTGGCTTAACTGCCAGTTTCAGTATGACCTTTTATTGTTTTTAGCTTTCCCTATGCATTTCAAGCATGTTTCTGCATAGAGAAAAAATAACCCTGGAAAGTTGTTTTTCTCCAAGAGGGAAAAAGCTAGGAGGCTGAAACTCTGCAGGTGTGTAGGGTACTATCCACCCTACAAAGGGCAGGGCAATCCTGGTTCTGGCTTAACTGCCAGTTTCAGTATGACCGCTTATTGTTTTTAGCTTTCCCTATGCATTTCAAGCATGTTTCTGCATAGAGAAAAATAACCCTGGAAAGTTGTTTTTCTCCAAGAGGGAAAAAGCTAGGAGGCTGAAACTCTGCAGGTGTGTAGGGTACTATCCACCCTACAAAGGGGTAGGGCAATCCTGGTTCTGGCTTAACTGCCAGTTTCAGTATGACCGCTTATTGTTTTTAGCTTTCCCTATGCATTTCAAGCATGTTTCTGCATAGAGAAAAATAACCCTGGAAAGTTGTTTTTCTCCAAGAGGGAAAAAGCTAGGAGGCTGAAACTCTGCAGGTGTGTAGGGTACTATCCACCCTACAAAGGGGTAGGGCAATCCTGGTTCTGGCTTAACTGCCAGTTTCAGTATGACCGCTTATTGTTTTTAGCTTTCCCTATGCATTTCAAGCATGTTTCTGCATAGAGAAAAATAACCCTGGAAAGTTGTTTTTCTCCAAGAGGGAAAAAGCTAGGAGGCTGAAACTCTGCAGGTGTGTAGGGTACTATCCACCCTACAAAGGGGTAGGGCAATCCTGGTTCTGGCTTAACTGCCAGTTTCAGTATGACCGCTTATTGTTTTTAGCTTTCCTATGCATTTCAAGCATGTTTCTGCATAGAGGAAAAATAACCCTGGAAAGTTGTGTTTTTCCAAGAGGGAAAAAGCTAGGAGGCTGAAACTCTGCAGGTGTGTAGGGTACTATCCACCCTACAAAGGGGTAGGGCAATCCTGGTTCTGGCTTAACTGCCAGTTTCAGTATGACCATTTATTGTTTTTAGCTTTCCCTATGCATTTCAAGCATGTTTCTGCATAGAGAAAAAATAACCCTGGAAAGTTGTTTTTCTCCAAGAGGGAAAAAGCTAGGAGGCTGAAACTCTGCAGGTGTGTAGGGTACTATCCACCCTACAAAGGGGTAGGGCAATCCTGGTTCTGGCTTAACTGCCAGTTTCAGTATGACCGCTTTATTGTTTTTAGCTTTCCTATGCATTTCAAGCATGTTTCTGCATAGAGAAAAAATAACCCTGGAAAGTTGTTTTTGCCAAGAGGGAAAAAGCTAGGAGGCTGAAACTCTGCAGGTGTGTAGGGTACTATCCACCCTACAAAGGGGTAGGGCAATCCTGGTTCTGGCTTAACTGCCAGTTTCAGTATGACGCTTTATTGTTTTTAGCTTTCCTATGCATTTCAAGCATGTTTCTGCATAGAGAAAAATAACACTAGAAAGTTGTTTTTCCAAGAGGGAAAAAGCTAGGAGGCTGAAACTCTGCAGGTGTGTAGGGTACTATCCACCCTACAAAGGGGTAGGGCAATCCTGGTTCTGGCTTAACTGCCAGTTTCAGTATGACCGTTTATTGTTTTTAGCTTTCCCTATGCATTTCAAGCATGTTTCTGCATAGAGAAAAATAACCCTGGAAAGTTGTTTTTCCAAGAGGGAAAAAGCTAGGAGGCTGAAACTCTGCAGGTGTGTAGGGTACTATCCACCCTACAAAGGGGTAGGGCAATCCTGGTTCTGGCTTAACTGCCAGTTTCAGTATGACCGCTTATTGTTTTTAGCTTTCCCTATGCATTTCAAGCATGTTTCTGCATAGAGAAAAATAACCCTGGAAAGTTGTTTTTCTCCAAGAGGGAAAAAGCTAGGAGGCTGAAACTCTGCAGGTGTGTAGGGTATTATCCACCCTACAAAGGGGTAGGGCAATCCTGGTTCTGGCTTAACTGCCAGTTTCAGTATGACCGCTTATTGTTTTTAGCTTTCTTTTGCATTTCAAGCATGTTTCTGCATAGAGAAAAAATACCTGTGGAAAGTTGTTTTTCTCCAAGAGGGAAAAAGCTAGGAGGCTGAAACTCTGCAGGTGTGTAGGGTACTATCCACCCTACAAAGGGGTAGGGCAATCCTGGTTCTGGCTTAACTGCCAGTTTCAGTATGACCGCTTATTGTTTTTAGCTTTCCCTATGCATTTCAAGCATGTTTCTGCATAGAGAAAAAATAACCCTGGAAAGTTGTTTTTCCAAGAGGGAAAAAGCTAGGAGGCTGAAACTCTGCAGGTGTGTAGGGTACTATCCACCCTACAAAGGGGTAGGGCAATCCTGGTTCTGGCTTAACTGCCAGTTTCAGTATGACCGCTTATTGTTTTTAGCTTTCCCTATGCATTTCAAGCATGTTTCTGCATAGAGAAAAAATAACCCTGGAAAGTTGTGTTTTTCCAAGAGGGAAAAAGCTAGGAGGCTGAAACTCTGCAGGTGTGTAGGGTACTATCCACCCTACAAAGGGGTAGGGCAATCCTGGTTCTGGCTTAACTGCCAGTTTCAGTATGACCATTTATTGTTTTTAGCTTTCCCTATGCATTTCAAGCATGTTTCTGCATAGAGAAAAATAACCCTGGAAAGTTGTTTTTCTCCAAGAGGGAAAAAGCTAGGAGGCTGAAACTCTGCAGGTGTGTAGGGTACTATCCACCCTACAAAGGGGTAGGGCAATCCTGGTTCTGGCTTAACTGCCAGTTTCAGTATGACCGCTTATTGTTTTTAGCTTTCCCTATGCATTTCAAGCATGTTTCTGCATAGAGAAATAATAACCCTGGAAAGTTGTTTTTCTCCAAGAGGGAAAAAGCTAGGAGGCTGAAACTCTGCAGGTGTGTAGGGTACTATCCACCCTACAAAGGGGTAGGGCAATCCTGGTTCTGGCTTAACTGCCAGTTTCAGTATGACCGCTTATTGTTTTTAGCTTTCCCTATGCATTTCAAGCATGTTTCTGCATGGAGAAAAATAACCCTGGAAAGTTGTTTTTCCAAGAGGAAAAAGCTAGGAGGCTGAAACTCTGCAGGTGTGTAGGGTATTATCCACCCTACAAAGGGGTAGGGCAATCCTGGTTCTGGCTTAACTGCCAGTTTCAGTATGACCGCTTATTGTTTTTAGCTTTCTTTTTGCATTTCAAGCATATTTCTGCATAGAGAAAAAAATACCTGTGGAAAGTTGGTTTTCCAAGAGGGAAAAAGCTAGGAGGCTGAAACTTTGTAGATGTGCAGGGTACTATCTACCCTACAAAGGGTAGGGCAATCCTGGTTCTGGCTTAACTGCCAGTTTCAGTATGACCGCTTATTGTTTTTAGCTTTCCCTATGCATTTCAAGCATGTTTCTGCATAGAGAAAAAGTAACCCTGGAAAGTTGTTTTTCTCCAAGAGGGAAAAAGCTAGGAGGCTGAAACTCTGCAGGTGTGTAGGGTACTATCCACCCTACAAAGGGGCAGGGCAATCCTGGTTCTGGCTTAACTGCCAGTTTCAGTATGACCGCTTATTGTTTTTAGCTTTCCCTATGCATTTCAAGCATGTTTCTGCATAGAGAAAAATAACCCTGGAAAGTTGTTTTTCTCCAAGAGGGAAAAAGCTAGGAGGCTGAAACTCTGCAGGTGTGTAGGGTACTATCCACCCTACAAAGGGGTAGGGCAATCCTGGTTCTGGCTTAACTGCCAGTTTCAGTATGACCGCTTATTGTTTTTAGCTTTCCCTATGCATTTCAAGCATGTTTCTGCATAGAGAAAAATAACCCTGGAAAGTTGTTTTTCTCCAAGAGGGAAAAAGCTAGGAGGCTGAAACTCTGCAGGTGTGTAGGGTACTATCCACCCTACAAAGGGGTAGGGCAATCCTGGTTCTGGCTTAACTGCCAGTTTCAGTATGACCGCTTATTGTTTTTAGCTTTCCCTATGCATTTCAAGCATGTTTCTGCATAGAGAAAAAATAACCCTGGAAAGTTGTTTTTCTCCAAGAGGGAAAAAGCTAGGAGGCTGAAACTCTGCAGGTGTGTAGGGTATTATCCACCCTACAAAGGGGTAGGGCAATCCTGGTTCTGGCTTAACTGCCAGTTTCAGTATGACCATTTATTGTTTTTAGCTTTCCTATGCATTTCAAGCATGTTTCTGCATAGAGAAAAAATAACCCTGGAAAGTTGTTTTTCCAAGAGGGAAAAAGCTAGGAGGCTGAAACTCTGCAGGTGTGTAGGGTACTATCCACCCTACAGAAA
>NC_056739.1:1802348337-1802364795 GCF_019279795.1 Protopterus annectens | reverse complement strand
TAGGAGGCTGAAACTCTGCAGGTGTGTAGGGTACTATCCACCCTACAAAGGGGTAGGGCAATCCTGGTTCTGGCTTAACTGCCAGTTTCAGTATGACCGTTTATTGTTTTTAGCTTTCCCTATGCATTTCAAGCATGTTTCTGCATAGAGAAAAATAACCCTGGAAAGTTGTTTTTCTCCAAGAGGGAAAAAGCTAGGAGGCTGAAACTCTGCAGGTGTGTAGGGTACTATCCACCCTACAAAGGGGTAGGGCAATCCTGGTTCTGGCTTAACTGCCAGTTTCAGTATGACCGTTTATTGTTTTTAGCTTTCCCTATGCATTTCAAGCATGTTTCTGCATAGAGAAAAAATAACCCTGGAAAGTTGTTTTTCTCCAAGAGGGAAAAAGCTAGGAGGCTGAAACTCTGCAGGTGTGTAGGGTACTATCCACCCTACAAAGGGTAGGGCAATCCTGGTTCTGGCTTAACTGCCAGTTTCAGTATGACCGTTTATTGTTTTTAGCTTTCCTATGCATTTCAAGCATGTTTCTGCATAGAGAAAAAATAACCCTGGAAAGTTGTTTTTCTCCAAGAGGGAAAAAGCTAGGAGGCTGAAACTCTGCAGGTGTGTAGGGTACAATCCACCCTACAAAGGGGTAGGGCAATCCTGGTTCTGGCTTAACTGCCAGTTTCAGTATGACCGTTTATTGTTTTTAGCTTTCCCTATGCATTTCAAGCATGTTTCTGCATAGAGAAATAATAACCCTGGAAAGTTGTTTTTCTCCAAGAGGGAAAAAGCTAGGAGGCTGAAACTCTGCAGGTGTGTAGGGTACAATCCACCCTACAAAGGGGTAGGGCAATCCTGGTTCTGGCTTAACTGCCAGTTTCAGTATGACCGTTTATTGTTTTTAGCTTCCCTATGCATTTCAAGCATGTTTCTGCATAGAGAAAAAATAACCCTGGAAAGTTGTTTTTCTCCAAGAGGGAAAAAGCTAGGAGGCTGAAACTCTGCAGGTGTGTAGGGTACTATCCACCCTACAAAGGGGTAGGGCAATCCTGGTTCTGGCTTAACTGCCAGTTTCAGTATGACCGTTTATTGTTTTTAGCTTTCCCTATGCATTTCAAGCATGTTTCTGCATAGAGAAAAAATAACCCTGGAAAGTTGTTTTTCTCCAAGAGGGAAAAAGCTAGGAGGCTGAAACTCTGCAGGTGTGTAGGGTACTATCCACCCTACAAAGGGGTAGGGCAATCCTGGTTCTGGCTTAACTGCCAGTTTCAGTATGACCGTTTATTGTTTTTAGCTTTCTTTTAGCATTTCAAGCATGTTTCTGCATAGAGAAAAATAACCCTGGAAAGTTGTTTTTCTCCAAGAGGAAAAAGCTAGGAGGCTGAAACTCTGCAGGTGTGTAGGGTATTATCCACCCTACAAAGGGGTAGGGCAATCCTGGTTCTGGCTTAACTGCCAGTTTCAGTATGACCGTTTATTGTTTTTAGCTTTCTTTTGCATTTCAAGCATGTTTCTGCATAGAGAAAAAATACCTGTGGAAAGTTGTTTTTCTCCAAGAGGGAAAAAGCTAGGAGGCTGAAACTCTGCAGGTGTGTAGGGTACAATCCACCCTACAAAGGGGTAGGGCAATCCTGGTTCTGGCTTAACTGCCAGTTTCAGTATGACCGTTTATTGTTTTTAGCTTTCCCTATGCATTTCAAGCATGTTTCTGCATAGAGAAAAAATACCTATGGAAAGTTGTTTTTCTCCAAGAGGGAAAAAGCTAGGAGGCTGAAACTCTGCAGGTGTGTAGGGTACTATCCACCCTACAAAGGGGTAGGGCAATCCTGGTTCTGGCTTAACTGCCAGTTTCAGTATGACCGTTTATTGTTTTTAGCTTTCCCTATGGAAGAAGACACACATTTTGCTTCTGCTGCATCAGCTGAAGATTTGGAGACAGATTTTGTGGATGAAACGCCAGAAGACCGGAATGCGACGATGGATCATGCTGTGGGAAGGTCCCAGGATGACAACTGGCTTGCTTCGGGGATCCGGAAGAGCGACCGCGACCTGCAATACAAAGTTTTGTTTGATTGGGCTGAAGAACTTGAACAACAAGGCCCACCAAACCTTAATGAGGATTATGAACTTACACGACAGATTTGGGACGAATACCAGGAGCAGAGGAGGTTGGAGGGGCACCCACCATCGAGAACACGACCAAAAATTCTTGATTCCAAGCCGTACGGACCGGAATTACCGCCAGGATGGCTCCCAGAAGCGCGCGACGATGACTCAGCGCTAAAACCGAAAGTAAAAGGTATTTCGCGATCAGAGGGGCTACGATCGATGCGACAGGGTCCAACAGACTGGTGGGATGAGCGCGAAGCCACCGGGAGCCAAACGACCTCAACGGACAACCGGGGGCGTCGAAAACTGCCGCGAATGGCGGAAACATCGCAACGAGGCTCAGGTGACGTCAGCGAGATGAACGAGGACATGGGAAATGTAGTGGGGGCACAGGCGACCACTTCTACAGACCAACAGAGTCAAAATATACCGGAAAGGATGACGAATACGGCGAAAAGACTCGGCGACGCCACGACGCTGTCGGCCGATGCGGCGGCCACTCCCGCAGGTAAGGGGCAGGCCAACCAGATACAAGGGCAGCAGCTACGACCTACAACAGCAGTTTTAACTGCTTCCAAGCAAGTTCTAGCAGGTGAAGACCGACGAAACCACATCGGAACTGCCGAGGCGACCAGTGGAGTACAACTACAAGCTACGGATGTAGCAGTGAGTTCGAGTGATACAGGGGCGATCCCAAAACGATCGCAATTGAGTCGCCACACTGGTACACAGGGCTCCAGTTCTATACAGGCATCAGGGACGTCGCACGACTTATTTGGAACACCGCCGGAGGGCTCCCCTCCTGCCTCTCGACAGGTCCTAGGAACTCAGAGGTCCGTTTCCAGTAAGGATATTTCCGGACAAACGGGTTTCTCCTCTATGGGGAGTAGGGACCCGGAATTTCTAGCAAAGATACAAGCGCTGGAACGACAGGCGCTTAAGGAGCATTATCCGCAATGGAGTGAAAACGACGGATTGGATGATTATGATTCGTCACTAGGAGGTATGGGTGATAGTGAACGACTCGGCCAGGATCTCATATGGGACTCTGAGACTACCCCTCCTCCGGGTCAGCCGGACCCCGGCCCATCTACCACTGACCAGATGGAAGTCGAAACCCGGACCACCCCGAAACAGCAGCGGGCTCCACCACCATTGGGGGGAAGTCGAGCATCAGCATTAAAGAGGGGAGGAGATGATTGCCAGCAAACTGGAGGAGAACCAGATAGACAACCGAAACATCGGAGGGTTTTGATAGACACCGTCCCGCCTTTGACAGAGCCAGAACAACGACCAGGTACCACGGAGGAACAGCACAGACGTGCGGAAAGCTCCCCCACGTATGCTGGGGTGGCGGCTGCTGGTGTCGAAGAGGCCGTTATACCACCACCGCCTCGAGCGAGGATTATACATCGTCCAATAATAAAGTTGCAGAAAAAATCTGGGCAGCCTACCAGCAGAGAAGAGGTGTGGACCAAGATATTACGCCCATTGGGGGTGACCTTAGATAAATTATGTGCCCTCACACATTGGGGGAAAGAATCGCACTTGGACGTGGTATTTGAAACCCAAGCGGCAGCACTACGTTTTCAATCGGCCTTTTTGGCTCATGGGGACATGCCTGACATAGCGGCTTACTCTATAACCAAGGCGGATGTACGCTTTCGACGGAAGATAACCCTTCAATTTCGCTCCACCCACGTGGATCCTATTGGGATCGAAAGATACCTCTCAAAATATGTCGATAAGGTTATCTCTATAGAAAAATCTAGAGATCCTAAGGCGGGCGGTGTTTGGGATACCGGATGGATTGTTTGGGTGGACTTTAAATTGGAGGCGGCTGGGCCGGTGCACTTACCCGGCGTATGTTTTATCATGGGTCTGAGGGGCGTTATCCGCTATGCTGGTCAGCCCAAAACATGCTATTTTTGCGGAGCCTTTGACCATCTGGTTTCAGAATGCAATCTGCGCCGCTGTTCCCGGTGTGGATGCCGAGATCACTTTGCCAGGGAATGTCCTACGAGTTGTGCTCTTTGTGCCGGCCGGCATCATTGGAAGGATTGTGACAATTTGCTGTCGCCATATGTCCCAGAGGGAGGTTCCTCGGAGGACAACTCTGCGCAAGATGTACGACCACCTTTTCGGATGCCAGAACCGCAGGATGTCCCGCCTGACTTGGAAGCTACACCAGACCCAATAATCACTCAGCCAACGCCGGAAGTTACTACAGTGCCGGAGGATGTCGGAGTCCATACCAGGGCCTCTCCACCAGATCCTGAAACAGACCGCCCACCTCGTTTTCTACAAACACTTGGTCAAGACGTGGATATTGAACGAAACACCACCACTCCATTGCCAGAAGAGGCTGCAGCTTCGCTATTACATTTTCAAACAGCGGACTTGGTGACTGACGCTCCCACTATACAGCCGGACCCGGAGACCGGATGGACTAAAGTAACTCGAAAGGAGAGGGCATCCCGGACGAAATCCAACAGGCGTTCCCGTTCTCTGGAGAAAGTTCTGAGGACAGCTGTGAGGGAACATGACCCTGGATGACTTTGACATTAGGGCATTACTGCCCCCTTTTCTGCAATTTGGTGCATTGACCATTTGTTTGGACCTTTTGTATCTTGGATTTCCTTTGTATTATTTGTTCTTTATTGGTTTCAGGGGACTTGGCTTCGGCCCTTCTTTTAGACTCCTTTATTACGGAAGCTCTTGGGGCTTTATTGGATTATATCTCCTTCAGAGACGCTCTCCTGACATTCAAGGTATTGTTTTAAGTAATTAGTTAGAACTGTGAGGATTATCCTCACACCACTTTTACCAGTTTGTTTTTATTTGCAATGTATTTAATGTCGTATTGACTAGAAATTGTATAAAAAATTTTGACTTGGTTTATTGGTCCGGGTAGGACTTTGTAATTGCTTTATGGTTGAATTTGTTTAACAATAAAGTGGATTTCACTCCCTATGCATTTCAAGCATGTTTCTGCATAGAGAAAAAATAACCCTGGAAAGTTGTTTTTCTCCAAGAGGAAAAAGCTAGGAGGCTGAAACTCTGCAGGTGTGTAGGGTATTATCCACCCTACAAAGGGGTAGGGCAATCCTGGTTCTGGCTTAACTGCCAGTTTCAGTATGACCGTTTATTGTTTTTAGCTTTCCTATGCATTTCAAGCATGTTTCTGCATAGAGAAAAAATACCTGTGGAAAGTTGTTTTTCTCCAAGAGGGAAAAAGCTAGGAGGCTGAAACTCTGCAGGTGTGTAGGGTATTATCCACCCTACAAAGGGGTAGGGCAATCCTGGTTCTGGCTTAACTGCCAGTTTCAGTATGACCGTTTATTGTTTTTAGCTTTCCCTATGCATTTCAAGCATGTTTCTGCATAGAGAAAAAATAACCCTGGAAAGTTGTTTTTCTCCAAGAGGGAAAAAGCTAGGAGGCTGAAACTCTGCAGGTGTGTAGGGTACTATCCACCCTACAAAGGGGTAGGGCAATCCTGGTTCTGGCTTAACTGCCAGTTTCAGTATGACCGTTTATTGTTTTTAGCTTTCCTATGCATTTCAAGCATGTTTCTGCATAGAGAAAAAATAACCCTGGAAAGTTGTTTTTCTCCAAGAGGGAAAAAGCTAGGAGGCTGAAACTCTGCAGGTGTGTAGGGTACTATCCACCCTACAAAGGGGTAGGGCAATCCTGGTTCTGGCTTAACTGCCAGTTTCAGTATGACCGTTTATTGTTTTTAGCTTTCCCTATGCATTTCAAGCATGTTTCTGCATAGAGAAAAAATAACCCTGGAAAGTTGTTTTTCTCCAAGAGGGAAAAAGCTAGGAGGCTGAAACTCTGCAGGTGTGTAGGGTATTATCCACCCTACAAAGGGGTAGGGCAATCCTGGTTCTGGCTTAACTGCCAGTTTCAGTATGACCGTTTATTGTTTTTAGCTTTCCTATGCATTTCAAGCATGTTTCTGCATAGAGAAAAAATAACCCTGGAAAGTTGTTTTTCTCCAAGAGGGAAAAAGCTAGGAGGCTGAAACTCTGCAGGTGTGTAGGGTATTATCCACCCTACAAAGGGGTAGGGCAATCCTGGTTCTGGCTTAACTGCCAGTTTCAGTATGACCGTTTATTGTTTTTAGCTTTCCCTATGCATTTCAAGCATGTTTCTGCATAGAGAAAAAATAACCCTGGAAAGTTGTTTTTCTCCAAGAGGGAAAAAGCTAGGAGGCTGAAACTCTGCAGGTGTGTAGGGTATTATCCACCCTACAAAGGGGTAGGGCAATCCTGGTTCTGGCTTAACTGCCAGTTTCAGTATGACCGTTTATTGTTTTTAGCTTCCTTTTTGCATTTCAAGCATGTTTCTGCATAGAGAAAAATACCCCTGGAAAGTTGTTTTTCTCCAAGAGGGAAAAAGCTAGGAGGCTGAAACTCTGCAGGTGTGTAGGGTATTATCCACCCTACAAAGGGTAGGGCAATCCTGGTTCTGGCTTAACTGCCAGTTTCAGTATGACCGTTTATTGTTTTTAGCTTTCCTATGCATTTCAAGCATGTTTCTGCATAGAGAAAAAATAACCCTGGAAAGTTGTTTTTCTCCAAGAGGGAAAAAGCTAGGAGGCTGAAACTCTGCAGGTGTGTAGGGTATTATCCACCCTACAAAGGGGTAGGGCAATCCTGGTTCTGGCTTAACTGCCAGTTTCAGTATGACCGTTTATTGTTTTTAGCTTTCCCTATGCATTTCAAGCATGTTTCTGCATAGAGAAAAAATAACCCTGGAAAGTTGTTTTTCTCCAAGAGGGAAAAAGCTAGGAGGCTGAAACTCTGCAGGTGTGTAGGGTATTATCCACCCTACAAAGGGGTAGGGCAATCCTGGTTCTGGCTTAACTGCCAGTTTCAGTATGACCGTTTATTGTTTTTAGCTTTCCTTTGCATTTCAAGCATGTTTCTGCATAGAGAAAAAATACCTGTGGAAAGTTGTTTTTCTCCAAGAGGGAAAAAGCTAGGAGGCTGAAACTCTGCAGGTGTGTAGGGTATTATCCACCCTACAAAGGGGTAGGGCAATCCTGGTTCTGGCTTAACTGCCAGTTTCAGTATGACCGTTTATTGTTTTAGCTTTCCCTATGCATTTCAAGCATGTTTCTGCATAGAGAAAAATAACCCTGGAAAGTTGTTTTTCTCCAAGAGGGAAAAAGCTAGGAGGCTGAAACTCTGCAGGTGTGTAGGGTATTATCCACCCTACAAAGGGGTAGGGCAATCCTGGTTCTGGCTTAACTGCCAGTTTCAGTATGACCGTTTATTGTTTTTAGCTTTCCTATGCATTTCAAGCATGTTTCTGCATAGAGAAAAATAACCCTGGAAAGTTGTTTTTCTCCAAGAGGGAAAAAGCTAGGAGGCTGAAACTCTGCAGGTGTGTAGGGTATTATCCACCCTACAAAGGGGTAGGGCAATCCTGGTTCTGGCTTAACTGCCAGTTTCAGTATGACCGTTTATTGTTTTTAGCTTTCCCTATGCATTTCAAGCATGTTTCTGCATAGAGAAAAAATAACCCTGGAAAGTTGTTTTTCTCCAAGAGGGAAAAAGCTAGGAGGCTGAAACTCTGCAGGTGTGTAGGGTATTATCCACCCTACAAAGGGGTAGGGCAATCCTGGTTCTGGCTTAACTGCCAGTTTCAGTATGACCGTTTTTGTTTTTTGCTTTCTTTTTGCATTTCAAGCATGTTTCTGCATAGAGAAAAAATAACCCTGGAAAGTTGTGTTTTCTCCAAGAGGGAAAAAGCTAGGAGGCTGAAACTCTGCAGGTGTGTAGGGTATTATCCACCCTACAAAGGGGTAGGGCAATCCTGGTTCTGGCTTAACTGCCAGTTTCAGTATGACCGTTTATTGTTTTAGCTTTCCCTGTGCATTTCAAGCATGTTTCTGCATAGAGAGAAAAATAACCCTGGAAAGTTGTTTTTCTCCAAGAGGGAAAAAGCTAGGAGGCTGAAACTCTGCAGGTGTGTAGGGTATTATCCACCCTACAAAGGGTAGGGCAATCCTGGTTCTGGCTTAACTGCCAGTTTCAGTATGACCGTTTATTGTTTTTAGCTTTCCCTATGCATTTCAAGCATGTTTCTGCATAGAGAAAAAATAACCCTGGAAAGTTGTTTTTCTCCAAGAGGAAAAAGCTAGGAGGCTGAAACTCTGCAGGTGTGTAGGGTATTATCCACCCTACAAAGGGGTAGGGCAATCCTGGTTCTGGCTTAACTGCCAGTTTCAGTATGACCGTTTATTGTTTTAGCTTTCTTTTGCATTTCAAGCATGTTTCTGCATAGAGAAAAATAACCCTGGAAAGTTGTTTTTCTCCAAGAGGGAAAAAGCTAGGAGGCTGAAACTCTGCAGGTGTGTAGGGTATTATCCACCCTACAAAGGGGTAGGGCAATCCTGGTTCTGGCTTAACTGCCAGTTTCAGTATGACCGTTTATTGTTTTTAGCTTTCCCTATGCATTTCAAGCATGTTTCTGCATAGAGAAAAAATAACCCTGGAAAGTTGTTTTTCTCCAAGAGGAAAAAGCTAGGAGGCTGAAACTCTGCAGGTGTGTAGGGTATTATCCACCCTACAAAGGGGTAGGGCAATCCTGGTTCTGGCTTAACTGCCAGTTTCAGTATGACCGTTTATTGTTTTTAGCTTTCCCTATGCATTTCAAGCATGTTTCTGCATAGAGAAAAAATAACCCTGGAAAGTTGTTTTTCTCCAAGAGGAAAAAGCTAGGAGGCTGAAACTCTGCAGGTGTGTAGGGTATTATCCACCCTACAAAGGGGTAGGGCAATCCTGGTTCTGGCTTAACTGCCAGTTTCAGTATGACCGTTTATTGTTTTTAGCTTTCCTTTGCATTTCAAGCATGTTTCTGCATAGAGAAAAAAATAACCCTGGAAAGTTGTTTTTCTCCAAGAGGGAAAAAGCTAGGAGGCTGAAACTCTGCAGGTGTGTAGGGTATTATCCACCCTACAAAGGGGTAGGGCAATCCTGGTTCTGGCTTAACTGCCAGTTTCAGTATGACCGTTTATTGTTTTTAGCTTTCCCTATGCATTTCAAGCATGTTTCTGCATAGAGAAAAATAACCCTGGAAAGTTGTTTTTCTCCAAGAGGAAAAAGCTAGGAGGCTGAAACTCTGCAGGTGTGTAGGGTATTATCCACCCTACAAAGGGGTAGGGCAATCCTGGTTCTGGCTTAACTGCCAGTTTCAGTATGACCGTTTATTGTTTTTAGCTTTCCCTATGCATTTCAAGCATGTTTCTGCATAGAGAAAAAATAACCCTGGAAAGTTGTTTTTCTCCAAGAGGGAAAAAGCTAGGAGGCTGAAACTCTGCAGGTGTGTAGGGTATTATCCACCCTACAAAGGGGTAGGGCAATCCTGGTTCTGGCTTAACTGCCAGTTTCAGTATGACCGTTTATTGTTTTAGCTTTCCTATGCATTTCAAGCATGTTTCTGCATAGAGAAAAATAACCCTGGAAAGTTGTTTTTCTCCAAGAGGGAAAAAGCTAGGAGGCTGAAACTCTGCAGGTGTGTAGGGTATTATCCACCCTACAAAGGGGTAGGGCAATCCTGGTTCTGGCTTAACTGCCAGTTTCAGTATGACCGTTTATTGTTTTTAGCTTTCTTTTGCATTTCAAGCATGTTTCTGCATAGAGAAAAAATAACCCTGGAAAGTTGTTTTTCTCCAAGAGGGAAAAAGCTAGGAGGCTGAAACTCTGCAGGTGTGTAGGGTATTATCCACCCTACAAAGGGGTAGGGCAATCCTGGTTCTGGCTTAACTGCCAGTTTCAGTATGACCGTTTATTGTTTTTAGCTTTCCCTATGCATTTCAAGCATGTTTCTGCATAGAGAAAAAATAACCCTGGAAAGTTGTTTTTCTCCAAGAGGAAAAAGCTAGGAGGCTGAAACTCTGCAGGTGTGTAGGGTATTATCCACCCTACAAAGGGGTAGGGCAATCCTGGTTCTGGCTTAACTGCCAGTTTCAGTATGACCGTTTATTGTTTTTAGCTTTCCCTATGCATTTCAAGCATGTTTCTGCATAGAGAAAAATAACCCTGGAAAGTTGTTTTTCTCCAAGAGGAAAAAGCTAGGAGGCTGAAACTCTGCAGGTGTGTAGGGTATTATCCACCCTACAAAGGGGTAGGGCAATCCTGGTTCTGGCTTAACTGCCAGTTTCAGTATGACCGTTTATTGTTTTTAGCTTTCTTTTGCATTTCAAGCATGTTTCTGCATAGAGAAAAATAAACCTGGAAAGTTGTTTTTCTCCAAGAGGGAAAAGCTAGGAGGCTGAAACTCTGCAGGTGTGTAGGGTATTATCCACCCTACAAAGGGGTAGGGCAATCCTGGTTCTGGCTTAACTGCCAGTTTCAGTATGACCGTTTATTGATTTTAGCTTTCCCTATGCATTTCAAGCATGTTTCTGCATAGAGAAAAAATAACCCTGGAAAGTTGTTTTTCTCCAAGAGGGAAAAAGCTAGGAGGCTGAAACTCTGCAGGTGTGTAGGGTATTATCCACTCTACAAAGGGGTAGGGCAATCCTGGTTCTGGCTTAACTGCCAGTTTCAGTATGACCGTTTATTGTTTTTAGATTTCCTTAAGCAATTCAAGCATGTTTCTGCATAGAGAAAAAATAACCCTGGAAAGTTGTTTTTCTCCAAGAGGGAAAAAGCTAGGAGGCTGAAACTCTGCAGGTGTGTAGGGTATTATCCACCCTACAAAGGGGTAGGGCAATCCTGGTTCTGGCTTAACTGCCAGTTTCAGTATGACCGTTTATTGTTTTTAGCTTTCCGTATGCATTTCAAGCATATTTCTGCATAGAGAAAAATACCCCTGGAAAGTTGTTTTTCTCCAAGAGGGAAAAAGCTAGGAGGCTGAAACTCTGCAGGTGTGTAGGATATTATCCACCCTACAAGGCGGTAGGGCAATCCTGGTTCTGGCTTAACTGCCAGTTTCAGTATGACCGTTTATTGTTTTTAGCTTTCCCTATGCATTTCAAGCATGTTTCTGCATAGAGAAAAATAACCCTGGAATGTTGTTTTTCTCCAAGAGAGAAAAAGCTAGGAGGCTGAAACTCTGCAGGTGTGTAGAGTATTATCCACCCTACAAAAGGTAGGGCAATCCTGGTTCTGGCTTAACTGCCAGTTTCATTATGGCCAACCTGCCTGTGTGTGAAGTCATGCAGCAGGGAGGCTTTACTGAATAGCTGTCGGGTATGACGGCTTCTACTAACTCTTTTTTTCTTTTCAGGTGAGGAGAATGAAATCCAAAGGAAGAATGTTTTAAAAATACAGAATCCAAACTTTGAGGAGAATTCCGTGTTTCTATGTTTACTGAAGCTGATAGGAGCGTTATACAGCATGCAGCCGAACAGGCTGATGAACAGTGTAAGCATCTCAATTCCGGCGTAAAAGGTACTGTAAGTCCCGCGGAAAGGCCTGAATGTATTCATGAAAAAAATCCTATAAAAGTTGCAAATAATGAAAGCATGAGCCTAAATGTTGTCAAAATAGGATTGAATGACTTCCGATCACAGAATGTTAATGAAAATGTTAAAAATGTTGCTTATAACACTGTAAATAAAAGATCGAAAAAAGCTCCATAGAGGCAGGAGAAGCTACATTTTCCTGCCCGCAGGAGACACTATTTTGGGCTTAGAAACTGTCATACAACCGCCGATTTCATCAAATGTATGTAATGTTAAACAAAGTGTTTTTTTAAGTGCAAATAATGAGAATATGCCTAAAGATTCACAAAAAACAAGATTAGAGAGTGTCAGATCCCATAATATGTATGCAAGAATACAAAATGTGATATTTAACAGTGATAATATAGAACCAGAAAGAGATCCATAGAGGCGGGAGAAGCTGCATTTCCCTGCCCACCGGGAGGCACTATTTCTGGCTTGCAAACTGTCATACAACCGCAGTAGACATCCAATGCATGTAGTGTTGAACAAAGTGTTTTGTTTGGTGCAAATAATGAAAATATGCTAACAGAACTACAAAATACAAGTTTAGAAGGTGCCAGATCACACAATATGCATGCAAAAATACAAAATGTGATATTTAATAATAAAAATGCAGAACCTGAAAAGAACCATAGAGGCAGGAGAAGCTGCTTTTTCCTGCCCATAGGGAGACACTATTTTCGGCTTGCAAACTGCCATACAACATTCACTAATGGTTCTTTTGTATTCCAGGAACAAAATAAAGCTATTTTACTTACAGAAAATGTTACAGGAGAATTACAAAAGGCAAGAAATGATGGCACAGGTAAATCTTTTCAGAATAAAGAAGATGGACATACAAATAAAACTGTAAGTATAAATAATACTAATTTTCCTGCAATATGGGAAAATATAATAACAAAGGCTAAACATGTAAGCATGACAGAAGCACTTAAACTGTTGCAAACTGTAGCTGCAATGGCAGAAAGCCCTCCAGGTTTTTTTAATGTTTTCTTAGATGTTATAATGAAAAGAGAACAAGATGAATTAAGAAAAACTCCAAATGTAAATATGTCACAAGGTAACGTTGAAATGACTTTTTCCATAAATGAAGAAACTAATAGAAATGATGGGAATATATTATTTCTTTAATTACCTGTTGTTTTTCTTCTAATGACAAAGAATTGTTTTCTTGCATCACTAGGTTCATAAGGTTACTGAAAAAACCTAATGGTTGTAACTCATTTGTTGGTGCATTATCAAATAAATAAAATGCAGTTTTGAAATCTGACTGTCTTGCTGCTTCTAGTATTCTGTTCCATACAGACATTTCAGAATTTTGACACTGCATGCTTTCTTCACTTACTTCATTAATTACATTTGTATTTATATTCCCATCATTTCTATTCGTTTCTTCATTTATGGAAAATGTCATTTCAACGTTACCTTGTGACATATTTACATTTGGAGTTTTTCTTAATTCATCTTGTTCTCTTTTCATTATAACATCTAAGAAAACATTAAAAAAACCTGGAGGGCTTTCTGCCATTGCAGCTACAGTTTGCAACAGTTTAAATGCTTCTGTCATGCTTACATGTTTAGCCATTGTTATTATATTTTCCCATATTGCAGGAAAATTAGTATTATTTATACTTACAGTTTTATTTGTATGCCCATCTTCTTTATTCTGAAAAGATTTACCTGTGCCATCATTTCTTGCCTTTTGTAATTCTCCTGTAACATTTTCTGTAAGTAAAATAGCTTTATTTTGTTCCTGGAATACAAAAGAACCATTAGTGAACAGCCGCGGTTGTATGGCAGTTTGCAAGCCTAAAATAGTGTCTCCCTGTGGGCAGGAAAAAGCAGCTTCTCCTGCCTCTATGGTTCTTTTTTCAGGTTCTGCATTTTTATTATTAAATATGACATTTTGTATTTTTGCATGCATATTGTGTGATCTGGCACCTTCTAAACTTGTATTTTGTAGTTCTGTTAGCATATTTTCATTATTTGCACCAAACAAAACACTTTGTTCAACACTACATGCATTGGATGTCTGCCGCGGTTGTATGACAGTTTGCAAGCCAGAAATAGTGCCTCCCGGTTGGCAGGGAAATGCAGCTTCTCCCGCCTCTATGGATCTCTTTTCTGGGTCTATATTATCACTGTTAAATATCACATTTTGTATTCTTGCATACATATTATGGGATCTGACACTCTCTAATCTTGTTTTTGTGAATCTTTAGGCATATTCTCATTATTTGCACTTTTTTAACATTACATACATTTGATGAAATCGGCGGTTGTATGACAGTTTCTAAGCCCAAAATAGTGTCTCCCTGCGGGCAGGAAAATGTAGCTTCTCCTGCCTCTATGGAGCTTTTTCTCGTTCTTTATTTACAGTGTTATAAGCAACATTTTTAACATTTTCATTAATATTCTGTGATCGGAAGTCATTCAATCCTATTTTGACAACATTTAGGCTCATGCTTTCATTATTTGCAACTTTTATAGGATTTTTTTCATGAATACATTCAGGCCTTTCCGGGACTTACAGTACCTTTTAAGCCGGAATTGAGATGCCCTGGTCGTGTAAACTTACACTGTTCATCAGCCTGTTCGGCTCCATGCTGTATAACGCTCCTATCAGCTTCAGTAAAGATAGAAACACGGGAATTCTCCTCAAAGTTTGGATTCTGTATTTTTAAAACATTCTTCCTTTGGATTTCATTCTCCTCACCTGAAAAGAAAAAAGAGAGTTAGTAGAAGCCGTCATACCCGACAGCTATTCAGTAAAGCCTCCTGCTGCATGACTTCTCACACAGGCAGGTCGGCCATAATGAAACTGGCAGTTAAGCCAGAACCAGGATTGCCCTACCTTTTTGTAGGGTGGATAATACTCTACACACCTGCAGAGTTTCAGCCTCCTAGCTTTTTCCCTCTTGGAGAAAAACAACATTCCAGGGTTATTTTTTCTCTATGCAGAAACATGCTTGAAATGCATAGGGAAAGCTAAAAACAATAAACGGTCATACTGAAACTGGCAGTTAAGCCAGAACCAGGATTGCCCTAGCACAATGAAGGGTGGATAATACCCTACACTCCTGCAGAGTTTCAGCCTCCTAGCTTTTTTCCTCTTGGAGAAAAACAACTTTCCAAGTTATTTTTTCTCTATGCAGAAACATGCTTGAAATGCATAGGGAAAGCTAAAATCAATAAACGGTCATACTGAAACTGGCAGTTAAGCCAGAACCAGGATTGCCCTACCCCTTTGTAGGGTGGATAATACCCTACACACCTGCAGAGTTTCAGCCTCCTAGCTTTTTCCCTCTTGGAGAAAAACAACTTTCCAGGGTATTTTTTTCTCTATGCAGAAACATGATTGAAATGCAAAAAGAAAGCCAAAAACAATAAACGGTAATACTGAAACTGGCAGTTGAGGCAGAACCAGGATTGCCTTGCCCCTTTGTAGGGTGGATAATACCCTACACACCTGCAGATGTTCAGCCTCCTAGCTTTTTCCCTCTTGGAGAAAAACAACTTTCCAGGGTTATTTTTTCTCTATGCAGAAACATGCTTGAATTGCTTAGGGAAATCTAAAAACAATAAACGGTCATACTGAAACTGGCAGTTAAGCCAGAACCAGGATTGCCCTACCCCTTTGTAGAGTGGATAGTACCCTACACACCTGCAGAGTTTCAGCCTCCTAGCTTTTTCCCTCTTCGAGAAAAACAACTTTCCACAGGTATTTTTTTCTCTATGCAGAAACATGCTTGAATTGCAAAAAGAAAGCTAAAAACAATAAACGGTCATACTGAAACTGGCAGTTAAGCCAGAACCAGGATTGCTCTATCCCTTTGTAGGGTGGATAATACCCTACACACATGCAGGAGTGTAGGGTATAATCCACCCTACATTAGGGTAGGGCAATCCTGGTTCTGGCTTAACTGCCAGTTTCAGTATGACCGTTTATTGTTTTTAGCTTTCCCTATGCATTTCAAGCATGTTTCTGCATAGAGAAAAAATAACCCTAGAAAGTTGTTTTTCTCCAACATAGAAACAGCTAGGAGGCTGAAACTCTGCAGGTGTGTAGAGTATTATCCACCCTACAAAGGGGTAGGGCAATCCTGGTTCTGGCTTCACTGGCAGTTTCAGTATGACCGTTTATTGTTTTTAGCTTTCTTTTTGCATTTCAAACATGTTTCTGCATAGAGAAAAAATACCCCTGGGAAGTTGTTTTTCTCCAAGAGGGAAAAAGCTAGGAGGCTGAAACTCTGCAGGTCTGTAGGGTATTATCCACCCTACAAAGGGGTAGGGCAATCCTGGTTCTGGCTTAACTGCCAGTTTCAGTATGACCGTTTATTGTTTTTAGCTTTCTTTTTGCATTTCAAGCATATTTCTGTATAGAGAAAAATAACCCTGGAAAGTTGTTTTTCTCCAAGAGGGAAAAAGCTAGGAGGCTGAAACTCTGCAGGTGTGTAGGGTATTATCCACCCTACAAAGGGGTAGGGCAATCCTGGTTCTGGCTTAACTGCCAGTTTCAGTATGACCGTTTATTGTTTTTAGCTTTCCCTATGGAAGAAGACACACATTTTGCTTCTGCTGCATCAGCTGAAGATTTGGAGACAGATTTTGTGGATGAAACGCCAGAAGACCGGAATGCGACGATGGATCATGCTGTGGGAAGGTCCCAGGAAGACAACTGGCCTGCTTCGGGGACCCGGAAGAGCGATCGCGACATGCACTACAAAGTTTTGTTAGATTGGGCTGAAGAACTTGAACTACAAGGCCCACCAGACCTAAATCAGGATTATGAACTTACACGACGGATTTGGGAAGAATACCAGGATCAGAGAAGGTTGGAGGGGCACCCACCATCGAGAACACGACCAAAAATTCTCGATTCCAAGCCGTACGGAAT
>NC_056739.1:1802327516-1802347837 GCF_019279795.1 Protopterus annectens | reverse complement strand
GGTAAACTCTGCAGGTGTGTAGGGTATTATCCACCCTACAAAAGGGGTAGGGCAATCCTGGTTCTGGCTTAACTGCCAGTTTCAGTATGACCATTTATTGTTTTTAGCTTTCTTTTTGCATTTCAAGCATGTTTCTGCATAGAGAAAAAAGTACCTGTGGAAAGTTGTTTTTCTCCAAGAGGGAAAAAGCTAGGAGGCTGAAACTCTGCAGGTGTGTAGGGTACTATCCACCCTACAAAGGGGTAGGGAAATCCTGGTTCTGGCTTAACTGCCAGTTTCAGTATGACCGTTTATTGTTTTTAGCTTTCCCTATGCATTTCAAGCATGTTTCTGCATAGAGAAAAATAACCCTGGAAAGTTGTTTTTCTCCAAGAGGAAAAAGCTAGGAGGCTGAAACTCTGCAGGTGTGTAGGGTACTATCCACCCTACAAAGGGGTAGGGCAATCCTGGTTCTGGCTTAACTGCCAGTTTCAGTATGACCGTTTATTGTTTTAGCTTTCCCTATGCATTTCAAGCATGTTTCTGCATGGAGAAAAAATAACCCTGGAAAGTTGTTTTTCTCCAAGAGGAAAAAGCTAGGAGGCTGAAACTCTGCAGGTGTGTAGGGTATTATCCACCCTACAAAGGGGTAGGGCAATCCTGGTTCTGGCTTAACTGCCAGTTTCAGTATGACCGCTTATTGTTTTAGCTTTCTTTTTGCATTTCAAGCATATTTCTGCATAGAGAAAAAAATACCTGAGGAAAGTTGGTTTTCTCCAAGAGGGAAAAAGCTAGGAGGCTGAAACTTTGTAGATGTGCAGGGTACTATCTACCCTACAAAGGGTAGGGCAATCCTGGTTCTGGCTTAACTGCCAGTTTCAGTATGACCGTTTATTGGTTTTAGCTTTCCCTATGCATTTCAAGCATGTTTCTGCATAGAGAAAAAATAACCCTGGAAAGTTGTTTTTCTCCAAGAGGAAAAAGCTAGGAGGCTGAAACTCTGCAGGTGTGTAGGGTACTATCCACCCTACAAAGGGGTAGGGCAATCCTGGTTCTGGCTTAACTGCCAGTTTCAGTATGACCGTTTATTGTTTTAGCTTTCCCTATGCATTTCAAGCATGTTTCTGCATAGAGAAAAAATAACCCTGGAAAGTTGTTTTTCTCCAAGAGGGAAAAAGCTAGGAGGCTGAAACTCTGCAGGTGTGTAGGGTACTATCCACCCTACAAAGGGGTAGGGCAATCCTGGTTCTGGCTTAACTGCCAGTTTCAGTATGACCGTTTATTGTTTTAGCTTTCCCTATGCATTTCAAGCATGTTTCTGCATAGAGAAAAAATAACCCTGGAAAGTTGTTTTCTCCAAGAGGGAAAAAGCTAGGAGGCTGAAACTCTGCAGGTGTGTAGGGTACTATCCACCCTACAAAGGGGTAGGGCAATCCTGGTTCTGGCTTAACTGCCAGTTTCAGTATGACCGTTTATTGTTTTTAGCTTTCCCTATGCATTTCAAGCATGTTTCTGCATAGAAAAAATAACCCTGGAAAGTTGTTTTCTCCAAGAGGGAAAAAGCTAGGAGGCTGAAACTCTGCAGGTGTGTAGGGTACTATCCACCCTACAAAGGGGTAGGGCAATCCTGGTTCTGGCTTAACTGCCAGTTTCAGTATGACCGTTTATTGTTTTTAGCTTTCCTATGCATTTCAAGCATGTTTCTGCATAGAGAAAAAATAACCCTGGAAAGTTGTTTTTCTCCAAGAGGGAAAAAGCTAGGAGGCTGAAACTCTGCAGGTGTGTAGGGTACTATCCACCCTACAAAGGGTAGGGCAATCCTGGTTCTGGCTTAACTGCCAGTTTCAGTATGACCGTTTATTGTTTTTAGCTTTCCCTATGCATTTCAAGCATGTTTCTGCATAGAGAAAAAATAACCCTGGAAAGTTGTTTTTCTCCAAGAGGGAAAAAGCTAGGAGGCTGAAACTCTGCAGGTGTGTAGGGTACTATCCACCCTACAAAGGGGTAGGGCAATCCTGGTTCTGGCTTAACTGCCAGTTTCAGTATGACCGTTTATTGTTTTAGCTTTCCCTATGCATTTCAAGCATGTTTCTGCATAGAGAAAAAATAACCCTGGAAAGTTGTTTTTTCTCCAAGAGGAAAAAGCTAGGAGGCTGAAACTCTGCAGGTGTGTAGGGTATTATCCACCCTACAAAGGGGTAGGGCAATCCTGGTTCTGGCTTAACTGCCAGTTTCAGTATGACCGTTTATTGTTTTTAGCTTTCTTTTTGCATTTCAAGCATGTTTCTGCATAGAGAAAAAAATACCTGTGGAAATTTGTTTTTCTCCAAGAGGGAAAATGCTAGGAGGCTGAAACTCTGCAGGTGTGTGGGGTACTATCCACCCTACAAAGTGTAGGGCAATCCTGGTTCTGGCTTAACTGCCAGTTTCAGTATGACCGTTTATTGTTTTTAGCTTTCCCTATGCATTTCAAGCATGTTTCTGCATAGAGAAAAATAACCCTGGAAAGTTGTTTTTCTCCAAGAGGGAAAAGCTAGGAGGCTGAAACTCTGCAGGTGTGTAGGGTACTATCCACTCTACAAAGGGGTAGGGCAATCCTGGTTCTGGCTTAACTGCCAGTTTCAGTATGACCGTTTATTGTTTTTAGCTTTCCCTATGCATTTCAAGCATGTTTCTGCATAGAGAAAAAATAACCCTGGAAAGTTGTTTTTCTCCAAGAGGGAAAAGCTAGGAGGCTGAAACTCTGCAGGTGTGTAGGGTACTATCCACCCTACAAAGGGGTAGGGCAATCCTGGTTCTGGCTTAACTGCCAGTTTCAGTATGACCGTTTATTGTTTTAGCTTTCCCTATGCATTTCAAGCATGTTTCTGCATAGAGAAAAAATAACCCTGGAAAGTTGTTTTTCTCCAAGAGGGAAAAAGCTAGGAGGCTGAAACTCTGCAGGTGTGTAGGGTACTATCCACCCTACAAAGGGTAGGGCAATCCTGGTTCTGGCTTAACTGCCAGTTTCAGTATGACCGTTTATTGTTTTAGCTTTCCCTATGCATTTCAAGCATGTTTCTGCATAGAGAAAAAATAACCCTGGAAAGTTGTTTTTCTCCAAGAGGGAAAAAGCTAGGAGGCTGAAACTCTGCAGGTGTGTAGGGTACTATCCACCCTACAAAGGGGTAGGGCAATCCTGGTTCTGGCTTAACTGCCAGTTTCAGTATGACCGTTTATTGTTTTAGCTTTCCCTTTGCATTTCAAGCATGTTTCTGCATAGAGAAAAAAATAACCCTGGAAAGTTGTTTTTCTCCAAGAGGGAAAAAGCTAGGAGGCTGAAACTCTGCAGGTGTGTAGGGTACTATCCACCCTACAAAGGGGTAGGGCAATCCTGGTTCTGGCTTAACTGCCAGTTTCAGTATGACCGTTTATTGTTTTTAGCTTTCCCTATGCATTTCAAGCATGTTTCTGCATAGAGAAAAAATAACCCTGGAAAGTTGTTTTTCTCCAAGAGGGAAAAAGCTAGGAGGCTGAAACTCTGCAGGTGTGTAGGGTACTATCCACCCTACAAAGGGGTAGGGCAATCCTGGTTCTGGCTTAACTGCCAGTTTCAGTATGACCGTTTATTGTTTTTAGCTTTCCCTATGCATTTCAAGCATGTTTCTGCATAGAGAAAAAATAACCCTGGAAAGTTGTTTTTCTCCAAGAGGAAAAAGCTAGGAGGCTGAAACTCTGCAGGTGTGTAGGGTACTATCCACCCTACAAAGGGGTAGGGCAATCCTGGTTCTGGCTTAACTGCCAGTTTCAGTATGACTGTTTATTGTTTTAGCTTTCCCTATGCATTTCAAGCATGTTTCTGCATGGAGAAAAAATAACCCTGGAAAGTTGTTTTTTTCAAGAGGAAAAAAGCTAGGAGGCTGAAACTCTGCAGGTGTGTAGGGTATTATCCACCCTACAAAGGGGTAGGGCAATCCTGGTTCTGGCTTAACTGCCAGTTTCAGTATGACCGCTTATTGTTTTTAGCTTTCTTTTTGCATTTCAAGCATATTTTTGCATAGAGAAAAAAATACCTGAGAAAAGTTGGTTTTCTCCAAGAGGGAAAAAGCTAGGAGGCTGAAACTTTGTAGATGTGCAGGGTACTATCTACCCTACAAAGGGTAGGGCAATCCTGGTTCTGGCTTAACTGCCAGTTTCAGTATGACCGTTTATTGTTTTTAGCTTTCCCTATGCATTTCAAGCATGTTTCTGCATAGAGAAAAAATAACCCTGGAAAGTTGTTTTTCTCCAAGAGGGAAAAAGCTAGGAGGCTGAAACTCTGCAGGTGTGTAGGGTACTATCCACCCTACAAAGGGCAGGGCAATCCTGGTTCTGGCTTAACTGCCAGTTTCAGTATGACCGTTTATTGTTTTAGCTTTCCCTATGCATTTCAAGCATGTTTCTGCATAGAGAAAAAATAACCCTGGAAAGTTGTTTTTCTCCAAGAGGGAAAAAGCTAGGAGGCTGAAACTCTGCAGGTGTGTAGGGTACTATCCACCCTACAAAGGGGTAGGGCAATCCTGGTTCTGGCTTAACTGCCAGTTTCAGTATGACCGTTTATTGTTTTTAGCTTTCCCTATGCATTTCAAGCATGTTTCTGCATAGAGAAAAAAATACCCTGGAAAGTTGTTTTTCTCCAAGAGGGAAAAAGCTAGGAGGCTGAAACTCTGCAGGTGTGTAGGGTACTATCCACCTACAAAGGGGTAGGGCAATCCTGGTTCTGGCTTAACTGCCAGTTTCAGTATGACCGTTTATTGTTTTTAGCTTTCCCTATGCATTTCAAGCATGTTTCTGCATAGAGAAAAATAACCCTGGAAAGTTGTTTTTCTCCAAGAGGAAAAAGCTAGGAGGCTGAAACTCTGCAGGTGTGTAGGGTACTATCCACCCTACAAAGGGGTAGGGCAATCCTGGTTCTGGCTTAACTGCCAGTTTCAGTATGACCGTTTATTGTTTTTAGCTTTCCCTATGCATTTCAAGCATGTTTCTGCATAGAGAAAAAATAACCCTGGAAAGTTGTTTTTCTCCAAGAGGGAAACAGCTAGGAGGCTGAAACTCTGCAGGTGTGTAGGGTACTATCCACCCTACAAAGGGGTAGGGCAATCCTGGTTCTGGCTTAACTGCCAGTTTCAGTATGACCGTTTATTGTTTTCAGCTTTCTTTTTGCATTTGAAGCATGTTTCTGCATAGGGAAAAAATACCTATGGAAAGTTGTTTTCTCCAAGAGGGAAAAAGCTAGGAGGCTGAAACTCTGCAGGTGTGTAGGGTACTATCCACCCTACAAAGGGGTAGGGCAATCCTGGTTCTGGCTTAATTGCCAGTTTCAGTATGACCGTTTGTAGGGTGGATAGTACCCTACACACCTGCAGAGTTTCAGCCTCCTAGCTTTTTTCCTCTTGGAGAAAAACAACTTTCCAGGGTTATTTTTCTCTATGCAGAAACATGCTTGAAATGCATAGGGAAAGCTAAAAACAATAAACGGTCATACTGAAACTGGCAGTTAAGCCAGAACCAGGATTGCCCTACCCCTTTGTAGGGTGGATAGTACCCTACACACCTGCAGAGTTTCAGCCTCCTAGCTTTTTCCTCTTGGAGAAAAACAACTTTCCAGGGTTATTTTTTCTCTATGCAGAAACATGCTTGAAATGCATAGGGAAAGCTAAAAACAATAAACGGTCATACTGAAACTGGCAGTTAAGCCAGAACCAGGATTGCCCTACCCTTTGTAGGGTGGATAGTACCCTACACACCTGCAGAGTTTCAGCCTCCTAGCTTTTCCTTCTTGGATAAAAACAACTTTCCAGGGTTATTTTTCTCTATGCAGAAACATGCTTGAAATGCATAGGAAAGCTAAAAACAATAAACGGTCATACTGAAACTGGCAGTTAAGCCAGAACCAGGATTGCCCTACCCTTTGTAGGGTGGATAGTACCCTACACACCTGCAGAGTTTCAGCCTCCTAGCTTTTTTCCTCTTGGAGAAAAACAACTTTCCAGGGTTATTTTTTCTCTATGCAGAAACATGCTTGAAATGCATAGGGAAAGCTAAAACAATAAACGGTCATACTGAAACTGGCAGTTAAGCCAGAACCAGGATTGCCCTACCCCTTTGTAGGGTGGATAGTACCCTACACACCTGCAGAGTTTCAGCCTCCTAGCTTTTTCCCTCTTGGAGAAAAACAACTTTCCAGGGTTATTTTCTCTATGCAGAAACATGCTTGAAATGCATAGGGAAAGCTAAAAACAATAAACGGTCATACTGAAACTGGCAGTTAAGCCAGAACCAGGATTGCCCTACCCTTTGTAGGGTGGATAGTACCCTACACACCTGCAGAGTTTCAGCCTCCTAGCTTATCCTTCTTGGAGAAAAACAACTTTCCAGGGTTATTTTTTCTCTATGCAGAAACATGCTTGAAATGCATAGGGAAAGCTAAAAACAATAAACGGTCATACTGAAACTGGCAGTTAAGCCAGAACCAGGATTGCCCTACCCCTTTGTAGGGTGGATAGTACCCTACACACCTGCAGAGTTTCAGCCTCCTAGCTTTTTCCCTCTTGGAGAAAAACAACTTTCCAGGGTTATTTTTCTCTATGGAGAAACATGCTTAAAAAGCATAGGAAAGCTAAAAACAATAAACGGTCATACTGAAACTGGCAGTTAAGCCAGAACCAGGATTGCCCTACCCTTTGTAGGGTGGATAGTACCCTACACACCTGCAGAGTTTCAGCCTCCTAGCTTTTTCCCTCTTGGAGAAAAACAACTTTCCAGGGTTATTTTTCTCTATGCAGAAACATGCTTGAAATGCATAGGAACAGCTATAAACAATAAACGGTCATACTGAAACTGGCAGTTAAGCCAGAACCAGGATTGCCCTACCCCTTTGTAGGGTGGATAGTAGCCTACACACCTGCAGAGTTTCAGCCTCCTAGCTTTTCCCTCTTGGAAAAACAACTTTCCAGGGTTATTTTTTCTCTATGCAGAAACATGCTTGAAATGCATAGGGAAAGCTAAAAACAATAAACGGTCATACTGAAACTGGCAGTTAAGCCAGAACCAGGATTGCCCTACCCCTTTGTAGGGTGGATAGTACCCTACACACCTGCAGAGTTTCAGCCTCCTAGCTTTTCCTCTTGGAGAAAAACAACTTTCCAGGGTTATTTTTCTCTATGCAGAAACATGCTTGAAATGCATAGGGAAAGCTAAAAACAATAAACGGTCATACTGAAACTGGCAGTTAAGCCAGAACCAGGATTGCCCTACCCCTTTGTAGGGTGGATAGTACCCTACACACCTGCAGAGTTTCAGCCTCCTAGCTTTTTCCTCTTGGAGAAAAACAACTTTCCAGGGTTATTTTTCTCTATGCAGAAACATGCTTGAAATGCATAGGAAAGCTAAAAACAATAAACGGTCATACTGAAACTGGCAGTTAAGCCAGAACCAGGATTGCCCTACCCTTTGTAGGGTGGATAGTACCCTACACACCTGCAGAGTTTCAGCCTCCTAGCTTTTTCCCTCTTGGAAAAATAACTTTCCAGGGTTATTATTTTTCTCTATGCAGAAACATGCTTGAAATGCAAAATGCATAGGAAAGCTAAAAACAATAAACGGTCATACTGAAACTGGCAGTTAAGCCAGAACCAGGATTGCCCTACCCTTTGTAGGGTGGATAGTACCCTACACACCTGCAGAGTTTCAGCCTCCTAGCTTTTCCCTCTTGGAGAAAAACAACTTTCCAGGGTTATTTTTCTCTATGCAGAAACATGCTTGAAATGCATAGGAAAGCTAAAAACAATAAACGGTCATACTGAAACTGGCAGTTAAGCCAGAACCAGGATTGCCCTACCCTTTGTAGGGTGGATAGTACCCTACACACCTGCAGAGTTTCAGCCTCCTAGCTTTTTCCCTCTTGGAGAAAAACAACTTTCCAGGGTTATTTTTTCTCTATGCAGAAACATGCTTGAAATGCATAGGAAAGCTAAAAACAATAAACGGTCATACTGAAACTGGCAGTTAAGCCAGAACCAGGATTGCCCTACCCCTTTGTAGGGTGGATAGTACCCTACACACCTGCAGAGTTTCAGCCTCCTAGCTTTTTCCCTCTTGGAGAAAAACAACTTTCCAGGGTTATTTTTTCTCTATGCAGAAACATGCTTGAAATGCATAGGGAAAGCTAAAAACAATAAACGGTCATACTGAAACTGGCAGTTAAGCCAGAACCAGGATTGCCCTACCCCTTTGTAGGGTGGATAGTACCCTACACACCTGCAGAGTTTCAGCCTCCTAGCTTTTCCCTCTTGGAGAAAAACAACTTTCCAGGGTTATTTTTTCTCTATGCAGAAACATGCTTGAAATGCATAGGGAAAGCTAAAAACAATAAACGGTCATACTGAAACTGGCAGTTAAGCCAGAACCAGGATTGCCCTACCCCTTTGTAGGGTGGATAGTACCCTACACACCTGCAGAGTTTCAGCCTCCTAGCTTTTTCCTCTTGGAGAAAAACAACTTTCCAGGGTTATTTTTCTCTATGCAGAAACATGCTTGAAATGCATAGGGAAAGCTAAAAACAATAAACGGTCATACTGAAACTGGCAGTTAAGCCAGAACCAGGATTGCCCTACCCCTTTGTAGGGTGGATAGTACCCTACACACCTGCAGAGTTTCAGCCTCCTAGCTTTTCCCTCTTGGAGAAAAACAACTTTCCAGGGTTATTTTTTCTCTATGCAGAAACATGCTTGAAATGCATAGGGAAAGCTAAAAACAATAAACGGTCATACTGAAACTGGCAGTTAAGCCAGAACCAGGATTGCCCTACCCTTTGTAGGGTGGATAGTACCCTACACACCTGCAGAGTTTCAGCCTCCTAGCTTTTTCCCTCTTGGAGAAAAACAACTTTCCAGGGTTATTTTTTCTCTATGCAGAAACATGCTTGAAATGCATAGGGAAGCTAAAACAATAAACGGTCATACTGAAACTGGCAGTTAAGCCAGAACCAGGATTGCCCTACCCTTTGTAGGGTGGATAGTACCCTACACACCTGCAGAGTTTCAGCCTCCTAGCTTTTCCCTCTTGGGAAAAAACAACTTTCCAGGGTTATTTTTTCTCTATGCAGAAACATGCTTGAAATGCATAGGGAAAGCTAAAAACAATAAACGGTCATACTGAAACTGGCAGTTAAGCCAGAACCAGGATTGCCCTACCCCTTTGTAGGGTGGATAGTACCCTACACACCTGCAGAGTTTCAGCCTCCTAGCTTTTTCCTCTTGCAGGAAAAACAACTTTCCAGGGTTATTTTTTCTCTATGCAGAAACATGCTTGAAATGCATAGGAAAGCTAAAAACAATAAACGGTCATACTGAAACTGGCAGTTAAGCCAGAACCAGGATTGCCCTACCCCTTTGTAGGGTGGATAGTACCCTACACACCTGCAGAGTTTCAGCCTCCTAGCTTTTCCCTCTTGGAGAAAAACAACTTTCCAGGGTTATTTTTCTCTATGCAGAAACATGCTTGAAATGCATAGGGAAAGCTAAAAACAATAAACGGTCATACTGAAACTGGCAGTTAAGCCAGAACCAGGATTGTCCTACCCTTTGTAGGGTGGATAGTACCCTACACACCTGCAGAGTTTCAGCCTCCTAGCTTTTTTCCTCTTGGAAAAACAACTTTCCAGGGTTATTTTTTCTCTATGCAGAAACATGCTTGAAATGCATAGGGAAAGCTAAAAACAATAAACGGTCATACTGAAACTGGCAGTTAAGCCAGAACCAGGATTGCCCTACCCCTTTGTAGGGTGGATAGTACCCTACACACCTGCAGAGTTTCAGCCTCCTAGCTTTTCCCTCTTGGAGAAAAACAACTTTCCAGGGTTATTTTTTCTCTATGCAGAAACATGCTTGAAATGCATAGGGAAAGCTAAAAACAATAAACGGTCATACTGAAACTGGCAGTTAAGCCAGAACCAGGATTGCCCTACCCTTTGTAGGGTGGATAGTACCCTACACACCTGCAGAGTTTCAGCCTCCTAGCTTTTTCCCTCTTGGAGAAAAACAACTTTCCAGGGTTATTTTTTCTCTATGCAGAAACATGCTTGAAATGCATAGGAACAGCTAAAAACAATAAACGGTCATACTGAAACTGGCAGTTAAGCCAGAACCAGGATTGCCCTACCCTTTGTAGGGTGGATAGTACCCTACACACCTGCAGAGTTTCAGCCTCCTAGCTTTTCCCTCTTGGAGAAAAACAACTTTCCAGGGTTATTTTTTCTCTATGCAGAAACATGCTTGAAATGCATAGGAAAGGCTAAAAACAATAAACGGTCATACTGAAACTGGCAGTTAAGCCAGAACCAGGATTGCCCTACCCCTTTGTAGGGTGGATAGTACCCTACACACCTGCAGAGTTTCAGCCTCCTAGCTTTTCCCTCTTGGAGAAAAACAACTTTCCAGGGTTATTTTTTCTCTATGCAGAAACATGCTTGAAATGCATAGGAAAGGCTAAAAACAATAAATGGTCATACTGAAACTGGCAGTTAAGCCAGAACCAGGATTGCCCTACCCCTTTGTAGGGTGGATAGTACCCTACACACCTGCAGAGTTTCAGCCTCCTAGCTTTTCCCTCTTGGAGAAAAACAACTTTCCAGGGTTATTTTTTCTCTATGCAGAAACATGCTTGAAATGCATAAGGAAAGCTAAAAACAATAAATGGTCATACTGAAACTGGCAGTTAAGCCAGAACCAGGATTGCCCTACTCCTTTGTAGGGTGGATAGTACCCTACACACCTGCAGAGTTTCAGCCTCCTAGCTTTTTCCCTCTTGGAGAAAAACAACTTTCCAGGGTTATTTTTCTCTATGCAGAAACATGCTTGAAATGCATAGGGAAAGCTAAAAACAATAAACGGTCATACTGAAACTGGCAGTTAAGCCAGAACCAGGATTGCCCTACCCCTTTGTAGGGTGGATAGTACCCTACACACCTGCAGAGTTTCAGCCTCCTAGCTTTTTCCCTCTTGGTGAAAAACAACTTTCCAGGGTTATTTTTCTCTATGCAGAAACATGCTTGAAATGCATAGGGAAAGCTAAAAACAATAAACGGTCATACTGAAACTGGCAGTTAAGCCAGAACCAGGATTGCCCTACCCCTTTGTAGGGTGGATAGTACCCTACACACCTGCAGAGTTTCAGCCTCCTAGCTTTTTCCCTCTTGGAGAAAAACAACTTTCCAGGGTTATTTTTCTCTATGCAGAAACATGCTTGAAATGCATAGGGAAAGCTAAAAACAATAAACGGTCATACTGAAACTGGCAGTTAAGCCAGAACCAGGATTGCCCTACCCCTTTGTAGGGTGGATAGTACCCTACACACCTGCAGAGTTTCAGCCTCCTAGCTTTTTCCCTCTTGGAAAAACAACTTTCCAGGGTTATTTTTCTCTATGCAGAAACATGCTTGAAATGCATAGGGAAAGCTAAAAACAATAAACGGTCATACTGAAACTGGCAGTTAAGCCAGAACCAGGATTGCCCTACCCTTTGTAGGGTGGATAGTACCCTACACACCTGCAAAGTTTCAGCCTCCTAGCTTTTTCCCTCTTGGATAAAAACAAGTTTCCTCAGGGTTATTTTTCCTCTATGCAGAAACATGCTTGAAATGCATAAGGAAAGCTAAAAACAATAAATGGTCATACTGAAACTGGCAGTTAAGCCAGAACCAGGATTGCCCTACCCCTTTGTAGGGTGGATAATACCCTACACACCTGCAGAGTTTCAGCCTCCTAGCTTTTTCCCTCTTGGAAAAACAACTTTCCAGGGTTATTATTTCTCTATGCAGGAACATGCTTGAAATGCAAAGGAAAGCTAAAAACAATAAACGGTCATACTGAAACTGGCAGTTAAGCCAGAACCAGGATTGCCCTACCCCTTTGTAGGGTGGATAGTACCCTACACACCTGCAGAGTTTCAGCCTCCTAGCTTTTTCCCTCTTGGAGAAAAACAACTTTCCAGGGTTATTTTTTCTCTATGCAGAAACATGCTTGAAATGCAAAAAGAAAGCTAAAAACAATAAACGGTCATACTGAAACTGGCTGTTAAGCCAGAACCAGGATTGCCCTGCCCCTTTGTAGGGTGGATAGTACCCTACACACCTGCAGAGTTTCAGCCTCCTAGCTTTTCCCTCTTGGAGAAAAACAACTTTCCAGGGTTATTTTTTCTCTATGCAGAAACATGCTTGAAATGCATAGGGAAAGCTAAAAACAATAAATGGTCATACTGAAACTGGCAGTTAAGACAGAACCAGGATTGCCCTACCCATTTGTAGGGTGGATAGTACCCTGCACACCTACAAAGTTTCAGCCTCCTAGCTTTTTCCCTCTTGGAGAAAACCAACTTTCCTCAGGTATTTTTTTCTCTATGCAGAAACATGCTTGAAATGCAAAAAGAAAGCTAAAAACAATAAATGGTCATACTGAAACTGGCAGTTAAGCCAGAACCAGGATTGCCCTACCCCTTTTGTAGGGTGGATAATACCCTACACACCTGTAGAGTTTCAGCCTCCTAGCTTTTTTCCTCTTGGAGAAAAACAACTTTCCAGGGTTATTATTTCTCTATGCAGAAACATGCTTGAAATGCAAAGGAAAGCTAAAAACAATAAACGGTCATACTGAAACTGGCAGTTAAGCCAGAACCAGGATTGCCCTACCCCTTTGTAGGGTGGATAATACCCTACACACCTGTAGAGTTTCAGCCTCCTAGCTTTTTCCCTCTTGGAAAAACAACTTTCCAGGGTTATTATTTCTCTATGCAGGAACATGCTTGAAATGCAAAGGAAAGCTAAAAACAATAAACGGTCATACTGAAACTGGCAATTAAGCCAGAACCAGGATTGCCCTACCCCTTTATAGGGTGGATAGTACCCTACACACCTGCAGAGTTTCAGCCTCCTAGCTTGTTCCCTCTTGGAAAAACAACTTTCCAGGGTTATTTTTTCTCTATGCAGAAACATGCTTGAAATGCATAGGGAAAGCTAAAAACAATAAACGGTCATACTGAAACTGGCAGTTAAGCCAGAACCAGGATTGCCCCACCCCTTTGTAGGGTGGATAGTACCCTACACACCTGCAGAGTTTCAGCCTCCTAGCTTTTTCCCTCTTGGAGAAAAACAAATTTCCAGGGTTATTTTTTCTGTATGCAGAAACATGCTTGAAATGCATAGGGAAAGCTAAAAACAATAAACGGTCATACTGAAATTGGCAGTTAAACCAGAACCAGGATTGCCCTACCCCTTTGTAGGGTGGATAGTACCCTACACATCTGCAGAGTTTCAGCCTCCTAGCTTTTTCCCTCTTGGAGAAAAACAACTTTCCAGGGTTATTTTTTCTCAATGCAGAAACATGCTTGAAATGCATAGGGAAAGCTAAAAACAATAAACGGTCATACTGAAACTGGCTGTTAAGCCAGAACCAGGATTGCCCTGCCCCTTTGTAGGGTGGATAGTACCCTACACACCTGCATAGTTTCAGCCTCCTAGCTTTTTCCCTCTTGGAGAAAAACAACTTTCCAGGGTAATTTTTTCTCTATGCAAAAACATGCTTGAAATACATAGGGAAAGCTAAAAACAATAAACGGTCATACTGAAACTGGCAGTTAAGCCAGAACCAGGATTGCCCTACCCTTTGTAGGGTAGATAGTACCCTGCACACCTAAAAAGTTTCATCCTCCTAGCTTTTTCCCTCTTGGAGAAAACCAACTTTCCTCAGGTATTTTTTTCTCTATGCAGAAACATGCTTGAAATGCAAAAAGAAAGCTAAAAACAATAAATGGTCATACTGAAACTGGCAGTTAAGCCAGAACCAGGATTGCCCTACCCCTTTTGTAGGGTGGATAATACCCTACACACCTGCAGAGTTTCAGCCTCCTAGCTTTTTTCCTCTTGGAGAAAAACAACTTTCCAGGGTTATTATTTCTCTATGCAGGAACATGCTTGAAATGCAAAGGGAAACTTAAAAACAATAAACGGTCATACTGAAACTGGCAGTTAAGCCAGAACCAGGATTGCCCTACCCCTTTATAGGGTGGATAGTACCCTACACACCTGCAGAGTTTCAGCCTCCTAGCTTGTTCCCTCATGGAGAAAAACAACTTTCCAGGGTTATTTTTTCTCTATGCAGAAACATGCTTGAAATGCATAGGGAGTTAAATCCACTTTATTGTTAGACAGAGTTCAATCATAACGCAATTACAAAGTCCTACCCGGACCAATAAACCAAGTCAAATTCGTTTATACAATTTCTAGTCAATACGACATTTAAATACATTGCTAATAATAATTAAACTGGTATAAGTGGTGTGAGGATAATCCTCACAGTTCTAACTAATTACTTAAAACAGTACCTTGAATGTCAGGAGAGCGTCTCTGAAGGAGGTATAATCCAATAAAGCTCCTAGAGCTTCCGTAATAAAGGAGTCTAAAAGAAGGGCCGAAGCCAAGTCCCCTGAAACCAATAAAGAACAAATAGTACAAAGAAAATCCAAGATACAAAAGGTCCAAACAAATGGTCAATGCACCAAATTGCAGAAAAGGGGGCAGTAATGCCCTAATGTCAAAGTCATCCAGGGTCATGTTCCCTCACGGCTGCCTTCGGAACTTTCTCCAGAGAACGGGATCGCCTGTTGGATTTCGTCCGGGATGCCCTCTCCTTTCGAGTGACTTTAGTCCATCCGGCCTCCGGGTCCAGCTGTATAGTGGGAGCGTGAGTCTCCAAGTCCGCCGTTTCAAAGTGTAATAACGAAGCTGCAGCCTCTTCTGGCAATGGAGTGGTAGTGTTTCGTTCAATATCCAAGTCTTGACCAAGTGTTTGCAGAAAGCGAGGTGGACGGTCTGTATCAGGATCTGGTGGTGATGCCCTGGTATGGTCTCCGACATCCTCCGGCACTGCAGAAACTTCCGGCGTTGGCTGAGTGATTATTGGGTCTGGTGAAGCTTCCAAGTCAGGCGGGACATCCTGCGGTTCTGGCATCCCAAAAGGTGGACGTACATCCTGCGCAGAGTTGTCCTCCGAGGAACCGCCCTCTGGGACATATGGCGACATCAAATTGTCACAATCCTTCCAATGGTGCCGTCCGGCACATAGAGCACAACTCATAGGACATTCCCTGGCAAAGTGTTCTCGGCATCCACACCGGGAACAGCGGCGCAGATTGCATTCTGAAACCAGATGGTCGAAGGCTCCGCAGAAATAACATGTTTTGGGTTGTCCCGCATAGCGGATAACGCCCCTCAGTCCCATGATAAAACATACTCCAGGTAAGTGCACCGGCCCAGCCGCCTCCAATTTGAAATCCACCCAAACAATCCATCCGGTATCCCAAACGCCGCCCGCCTTTGGATCTCGAGATTTTTCTATAGAGATAACCTTATCGACATATTTTGAGAGGTACCTTTCGATCCCGATGGGATCCACGTGGGTGGAGCGAAATTGGAGGGTTATCTTCCGTCGAAAGTGTACATCCGCCTTGGTTATGGAATAAGCCGCTATGTCAGGCATGTCCCCATGAGTCAAAAAGGCCGATTGGAACCGTAGTGCTGCCGCTTGGGTTTTGAATACCACGTCCAGGTGCGATTCTTTCCCCCAATGAGTAAGGGCACATAATTTGTCTAAGGTCACCCCCAATGGGCGTAATATCTTGGTCCACACCTCTTCTCTGCTGGTAGGCTGCCCAGATCTTTTTTGCAATTTTATTATTGGGCGATGTATAATCCTCGCTCGAGGCGGTGGTGGTATATCGACCTCTTCCACACCTGCAGCCGCCACCCCTGCATACGTGGGGGAACGTTCCGCACGTGTGTGCTGTTGCTCCGTGGTACCTGGTCGTTGTCCTGGCTCTGTCAAAGGCGGAAAGGTGTCTATCAAGACCCTCCGATGTTTCGGTTGTCTGTCTGGTTCCCCTCCTGTTTGCTGGTAATCATCTCCTCCCCTCTTTAATGCTGACGCTCGATTTCCTCCGAATGGTGGCGGAGCCCTCTGCTGTTTCAGGGTGGTTCCAGTTTCAACTTCCATCTGGGTAGTGGTAGATGGTCCGGGGTCCGGTTGACCAGGTGGGGGGGTAGTCTCAGAGTCCCATATGAGATCCTGGCCGAGTCGTTCACTATCACCCATACCTCCTATTGTGGAATCATAATCCTCCAGACCATCGTTTTCACTCCATTGCGGATATTGCTCCGTAAGCGCCTGTGGTTCCCGCGCTTGTATCTTTGCTGGAAAGTCCGGGTCACTTCTCCCCATTGAGGAGGAAAGTGTTTGTGCGGAAATATCCTTGCCGGAATCGGTCCTCTGAGTCCCTGGGACCTGTCGGGAGGGGGGAAGGGAGCCCTCCGGCGGTGTTCCAAATAAATCGTTTGACGTCCCTGATGCCTGTATCGAGCTGGAGCCCTGTGTACCAACCTGGCGTCTCATTTGCGACCGTTTTGGGGTCGCCCCTGTGTCACCCGATCTCACTGCTACATCCGTGGCTTGTCTTTGTACTCCACTGGTCGCCTCGGTAGTTCCGATGTGGTTTCTGTGGTCTTCGCCTGCTAGAACTTGCTTGGAAGCAGTTAAAACTGCTGTTGTAGGTCTTAGCTGCTGCCCTTGTATCTGGTTGGCCTGCCCCTTACCTTCGGGAATGGCCGCCGCATCGGCCGACAGCGTCGTGGCGTCGCCGAGTCTTTTCGCCGCATTTGTCATCCTTTCCGGTATATTTTGACTCTGTTGGTCTGTAGAAGTGGTCGCCTGTGCCCCCACTACATTTCCCATGTCCTCGTTCATCTCGCTGACGTCACCAGTGCCTCGTTGCGATATTTCCGCCATTCGCGGCAGTTTTCGACGCCCCCGGTTGTCCGTTGAGGTCGTTTGGCTCCCGGTGGCTTCGCGCTCATCCCACCAGTCTGTTGGACCCTGTCGCATCGATCGTAGCCCCTACGATCGCGAAATACCTTTTACTTTCGGTTTTAGCGCTGAGTCATCGTCGCGCGCTTCTGGGAGCCATCCTGGCGGTAATTCCGGTCCGTACGGCTTGGAATCAAGGATTTTTGGTCGTGTTCTCGATGGTGGGTGTCCCTCCAATCTCCTCTGCTCCTGGTATTCTTCCCAAATCCGTCGTGTAAGTTCATAATCCTGATTAAGGTCTGGTGGGCCTTGTAATTCAAGTTCTTCAGCCCAATCTAACAAAACTTTGTAGTGCATGTCGCGGTCGCTCTTCCGGGTCCCCGAAGCAGGCCAGTTGTCTTCCTGGGACCTTCCCACAGCATGATCCATCGTCGCATTCCGGTCTTCTGGCGTTTCATCCACAAAATCTGTCTCCAAATCTTCAGCTGATGCAGCAGAAGCAAAATGTGTGTCTTCTTCCATAGGGAAAGCTAAAAACAATAAACGGTCATACTGAAACTGGCAGTTAAGCCAGAACCAGGATTGCCCTACCCTTTGTAGGGTGGATAGTACCCTACACACCTGCAGAGTTTCAGCCTCCTAGCTTTTCCTTCTTGGATAAAAACAACTTTCCAGGGTTATTTTTTCTCTATGCAGAAACATGCTTGAAATGCATAGGGAAAGCTGAAAACAATAAAAGGTCATACTGAACTGGCAGTTAAGCCAGAACCAGGATTTCCCTACCCCTTTGTAGGGTAGATAGTACCCTACACACCTGCAGAGTTTCAGCCTCCTAGCATTTTCCCTCTTGGAGAAAAACAAATTTCCACAGGTATTTTTTCTCTATGCAGAAACATGCTTGAAATGCAAAAAGAAAGCTAAAAACAATAAACGGTCATACTGAAACTGGCCGTTAAGCCAGAACCAGGATTGCCCTACCCCTTTGTAGGGTGGATAATACCCTACACACCTGCAGAGTTTCAGCCTCCTAGCTTTTTTCCTCTTGGAGAAAAACAACTTTCCAGGGTTATTTTTGATCCATGCAGAAACATGCTTGAAATGCATAGGGAAAGCTAAAAACAATGAACGGTCATACTGAAACTGGCAGTTAAGCCAGAACCAGGATTGCCCTACCCCTTTGTAGGGTGGATAGTACCCTACACACCTGCATAGTTTCACCCTCTTAGCTTTTTCCCTCTTGGAGAAAAACAACTTTCCAGGGTTATTTTTTCTCTAAGCAAAAACATGCTTGAAATACATAGGGAAAGCTAAAAACAATAAACGGTCATACTGAAACTGGCAGTTAAGCCAGAACCAGGATTGCCCTACCCTTTGAAGGGTAGACAGTACCCTGCACATCTACAAAGTTTCAGCCTCCTAGCTTTTTCCCTCTTGGAGAAAACCAACTTTCCTCAGGTATTTTTTTCTCCATGCAGAAATATGCTTGAAATGCAAAAAGAAAGCTAAAAACAATAAAAAGTCATACTGAAACTGGCAGTTAAGCCAGAACCAGGATTGCCCTACCCCTTTGTAGGGTGGATAATACCCTACACACCTGCAGAGTTTCAGCCTCCTAGCTTTTTTCCTCTTGGAGAAAAACAACTTTCCAGGGTTATTTTTGCTCCATGCAGAAACATGCTTGAAATGCATAGGGAAAGCTAAAAACAATAAACAGTCATACTGAATCTGGCAGTTAAGCCAGAACCAGGCTTGCCCTACCCCTTTGTAGGGTGGATAGTACCCTACACACCTGCAGAGTTTCAGCCACCTAGCTTTTTCCCTCTTGGAGAAAAACAACTTTCCAGGGTTATTATTTCTCTATGCAGAAACATGCTTGAAATGCATAGGGAAAGCTAAAAACAATAAACGGTCATACTGAAACTGGCAGTTAAGCCAGAACCAGGATTGCCCTACCCCTTTGTAGGGTGGATAGTACCCTACACACCTGCAGAGTTTCAGCCTCCTAGCTTTTTCCCTCTTGGAGAAAAACAACTTTCCAGGGTTATTGTTTCTCTATGCAGAAACATGCTTGAAATGCATAGGGAAAGCTAAAAACAATAAATGGTCATACTGAAACTGGCAGTTAAGCCAGAACCAGGATTGCCCTGCCCCTTTGTAGGGTGGATAGTACCCTACACACCTGCAGAGTTTCAGCCTCCTAGCTTTTTCCCTCTTGGAGAAAAACAACTTTCCAGGGTTACTTTTTCTCTATGCAGAAACATGCTTGAAATGCATAGGGAAAGCTAAAAACAATAAACGGTCATACTGAAACTGGCAGTTAAGCCAGAACCAGGATTTCCATACCCCTTTGTAGGGTGGATAGTACCCTACACACCTGCAGAGTTTAAGCTTCCTAGCTTTTTCCCTCTTGGAGAAAAACAACTTTCCACAGGTATTATTTTTCTCTATGCAGAAACATGCTTGAAATGCAAAAAGAAAGCGAAAAACAATAAATGGTCATACTGAAACTGGCAGTTAAGCCAGAACCAGGATTGCCCTACCCCTTTTGTAGGGTGGATAATACCCTACACACCTGCAGAGTTTCAGCCTCCTAGCTTTTTTCCTCTTGGAGAAAAACAAATTTCCAGGGTTATTATTTCTCTATGCAGAAACATGCTTGAAATGCAAAGGGAAAGTTAAAAACAATAAACGGTCATACTGAAACTGGCAGTTAAGCCAGAACCAGGATTGTCCTACCCCTTTATAGGGTGGATAGTGCCCTACACACCTGCAGAGTTTCAGCCTCCTAGCTTGTTCCCTCTTGGAGAAACACAACTTTCCAGGGTTATTTTTTCTCTATGCAGAAACATGCTTGAAATGCATAGGGAAAGCTAAAAACAATAAACGGTCATACTGAAACTGGCAGTTAAGCCAGAACAAGGATTGTCCTGCCCCTTTCTAGGGTGGATAGTACCCTACACACCTGCAGAGTTTCAGCCTCCTAGCTTTTTCCCTATTGCAGAAAAACAACTTTCCAGGGTTATTTTTTCTCTATGCAGAAACATGCTTGAAATGCATAGGGAAAGCTAAAAACAATAAACGTTCATACTGAAAATGGCAGTTAAGCCAGAACCAGGATTGCCCTACCCCTTTGTAGGGTGGATAGTACCCTACACACCTGCAGAGTTTCAGCCTCCTAGCTTTTTCCCTCTTGGAGAAAAACAACTTTCCAGGGTTATTATTTCTCAATGCAGAAACATGCTTGAAATGCTTAGAGAAAGCTAAAAACAATAAACGGTCATACTGAAACTGGCAGTTAAGCCAGAACCAGGATTGCCCTACACTTTGTAGGGTGGATAGTACCCTACACACCTGCATAGTTTCAGCCTCCTAGCTTTTTCCCTCTTGGAGTAAAACAACTTTCCAGGGTTATTTTTCTCCTAGCTTTTCCCTCTTGGAGAAAAACAACTTTCCACCTGCACAGTTTCAGCCTCCT
>NC_056739.1:1802307218-1802327016 GCF_019279795.1 Protopterus annectens | reverse complement strand
TTCATTTTCATTTTCATCCTTTTTTGTTCTCTATTTTTGCTGGCAGCATACACATGCTTATGATAATGCATGGGTCATATTGAAGCATTTGGTTTTTATATGTGATGTGTTTTATACTGCATTTCATGAGATGTCTGGTGTTGTCAATGCATATTTTATGCTTGAGACAGCATCTCAAGCTGCATTTTAGGTAGATGTTGTTTTATACGTTTTTTATATATCTTTATTTGTTTTTTTATATTTTGATAAGTATGTGTTAGTTAGAATATAAATGTTTAGACTGTGGAACAAAGTGCTAGAAGATTTGAGTACAGCAGAACAGATCGGTTAATTGACTGATTGTTTAATCAACTATTTATTTGTTAATTAGCTGCACACTATACTGAAGAGGTGTGTCTGTGTTAGAAAGTATATGTACTGCTTTTTGGAACTTAGTTTTGTTTAAGGATCTGAAGAAGCGTGTTGCACACGCGAAAGCGCGCTATCGATTTTAGTTCAATTAAAGACTTGTGTTTCATCCATTTATTGTGGTGGTCTGTTCCAGTTTGTATTCAGTACGTTTGGGCTTGGCGTTTGAAGCAGACCTTTAGGCAACAGCGTCTTCTTGTTTGATATATATATGTAGTGTTGAACAAAGTGTTTTGTTTGGTGCAAAAAATGAAAATATGCTAACAGAACTACAGAATAGAGGTTTAGAAGGTGTCAGATCACACAATATGCATGCAAAAATACAAAATGTGATATTTAACAATAAAAATGCAGAACCTGAAAAAAGAAACATAGAGGCAGGAGAAGCTGCTTTTACCTGCCACAGGGAGACACTATTTTCGGCTTGCAAACTTGCCAGTTTCAGTATGACCGTTTATTGTTTTTAGCTTTCCCCATGTATTTCAAGCATGTTTCTGCATAGAGAAAAAATACCCCTGGAAACTTGTTTTTCTCCAAGAGGGAAAAAGCTAGGAGGCTGAATCTTTGCAGGTGTGTAGGGTACAATCCACCCTAGAAAGGGGTAGGGCAATCCTGGTTCTGGCTTAACTGCCAGTTTCTGTATGACCGTTTATTGTTTTTAGCTTTCTTTTTGCATTTCAAGCATGTTTCTGCATAGAGAAAAAATACCTATGGAAAGTTGTTTTTCTCCAAGAGGGAAAAAGCTAGGAGGCTGAAACTCTGCAGGTGTGTAGGGTACAATCCACCCTACAAAGGGTAGGGCAATCCTGGTTCTGGCTTAACTGCCAGTTTCAGTATGACCGTTTATTGTTTTTAGCTTTCCCTATGCATTTCAAGCATGTTTCTGCATAGAGAAAAAATAACCCTGGAAAGTTGTTTTTCTCCAAGAGGGAAAAAGCTAGGAGGCTGAAACTCTGCAGGTGTGTAGGGTACTATCCACCCTACAAAGGGGTAGGGCAATCCTGGTTCTGGCTTAACTGCCAGTTTCAGTATGACCGTTTATTGTTTTTAGCTTTCCCTATGCATTTCAAGCATGTTTCTGCATAGAGAAAAATAACCCTGGAAAGTTGTTTTTCTCCAAGAGGAAAAAAGCTAGGAGGCTGAAACTCTGCAGGTGTGTAGGGTATTATCCACCCTACAAAGGGGTAGGGCAATCCTGGTTCTGGCTTAACTGCCAGTTTCAGTATGACCGTTTATTGTTTTTAGCTTTCTTTTTGCATTTCAAGCATGTTTCTGCATAGAGAAAAAAATACCTGTGGAAATTTGTTTTTCTCCAAGAGGGAAAAGCTAGGAGGCTGAAACTCTGCAGGTGTGTAGGGTACTATCCACCCTACAAAGGGGTAGGGAAATCCTGGTTCTGGCTTAACTGCCAGTTCAGTATGACCTTTTATTGTTTTCAGCTTTCCCTATGCATTTCAAGCATGTTTCTGCATAGAGAAAAAATAACCCTGGAAAGTTGTTTTTATCCAAGAAGGAAAAGCTAGGAGGCTGAAACTCTGCAGGTGTGTAGGGTACTATCCACCCTACAAAGGGTAGGGCAATCCTGGTTCTGGCTTAACTGCCAGTTTCAGTATGACCGTTTATTGTTTTAGCTTTCCCTATGGAAGAAGACACACATTTTGCTTCTGCTGCATCAGCTGAAGATTTGGAGACAGATTTTGTGGATGAAACGCCAGAAGACCGGAATGCGACGATGGATCATGCTGTGGGAAGGTCCCAGGAAGACAACTGGCCTGCTTCGGGGACCCGGAAGAGCGACCGCGACATGCACTACAAAGTTTTGTTAGATTGGGCTGAAGAACTTGAATTACAAGGCCCACCAGACCTTAATCAGGATTATGAACTTACACGACGGATTTGGGAAGAATACCAGGAGCAGAGGAGGTTGGAGGGACACCCACCATCGAGAACACGACCAAAAATTCTTGATTCCAAGCCGTACGGACCGGAATTACCGCCAGGATGGCTCCCAGAAGCGCGCGACGATGACTCAGCACTAAAACCGAAAGTAAAAGGTATTTCGCGATCGGAGGGGCTACGATCGATGCGACAGGGTCCAACAGACTGGTGGGATGAGCGCGAAGCCACCGGGAGCCAAACGACCTCAACGGACAACCGGGGGCGTCGAAAACTGCCGCGAATGGCGGAAATATCGCAACGAGGCACTGGTGACGTCAGCGAGATGAACGAGGACATGGGAAATGTAGTGGGGGCACAGGCGACCACTTCTACAGACCAACAGAGTCAAAATATACCGGAAAGGATGACGAATGCGGCGAAAAGACTCGGCGACGCCACGACGCTGTCGGCCGATGCGGCGGCCATTCCCGAAGGTAAGGGGCAGGCCAACCAGATACAAGGGCAGCAGCTAAGACCTACAACAGCAGTTTTAACTGCTTCCAAGCAAGTTCTAGCAGGCGAAGACCACAGAAACCACATCGGAACTACCGAGGCGACCAGTGGAGTACAAAGACAAGCCACGGATGTAGCAGTGAGATCGGGTGACACAGGGGCGACCCCAAAACGGTCGCAAATGAGACGCCAGGTTGGTACACAGGGCTCCAGCTCGATACAGGCATCAGGGACGTCAAACGATTTATTTGGAACACCGCCGGAGGGCTCCTTTCCCCCCTCCCGACAGGTCCTAGGGACTCAGAGGACCGATTCCGAAAAGGACATTCCCGCACAATCACTTTCCTCCTCAATGGGGAGTAGTGACCCGGAACCTCCAGCAAAGATACAAGCGCGGGAACCACAGGCGCTTACGGAGCAATATCCGCAATGGAGTGAAAACGATGGTCTGGATGATTATGATTCCACAATAGGAGGTATGGGTGATAGTGAACGACTCGGCCAGGATCTCATGTGGGACTCTGAGACTACCCCCCCACCTGGTCAGCCGGACCCCGGCCCATCTACCACTACCCAGATGGAAGTTGAAACTGGAACCACCCTGAAACAGCAGAGGGCTCCGCCACCATTCGGAGGAAGTCGAGCGTCAGCATTAAAGAGGGGAGGAGATGATTACCAGCAAACAGGAGGGGAACCAGACAGACAACCGAAACATCGGAGGGTCTTGATAGACACCGTTCCGCCTTTGACAGAGCCAGGACAACGACCAGGTACCACGGAGCAACAGCACACACGTGCGGAACGTTCCCCCACGTATGCAGGGGTGGCGGCTGCAGGTGTGGAAGAGGTCGATATACCACCACCGCCTCGAGCGAGGATTATACATCGCCCAATAATAAAATTGCAAAAAAGATCTGGGCAGCCTACCAGCAGAGAAGAGGTGTGGACCAAGATATTACGCCCATTGGGGGTGACCTTAGACAAATTATGTGCCCTTACTCATTGGGGGAAAGAATCGCACCTGGACGTGGTATTCGAAACCCAAGCGGCAGCACTACGGTTCCAATCGGCCTTTTTGACTCATGGGGACATGCCTGACATAGCGGCTTATTCCATAACCAAGGCGGATGTACACTTTCGACGGAAGATAACCCTCCAATTTCGCTCCACCCACGTGGATCCCATCGGGATCGAAAGGTACCTCTCAAAATATGTCGATAAGGTTATCTCTATAGAAAAATCTCGAGATCCAAAGGCGGGCGGCGTTTGGGATACCGGATGGATTGTTTGGGTGGATTTCAAATTGGAGGCGGCTGGGCCGGTGCACTTACCTGGAGTATGTTTTATCATGGGACTGAGGGGCGTTATCCGCTATGCGGGACAACCCAAAACATGCTATTTCTGCGGAGCCTTCGACCATCTGGTTTCAGAATGCAATCTGCGCCGCTGTTCCCGGTGTGGATGCCGAGAACACTTTGCCAGGGAATGTCCTATGAGTTGTGCTCTATGTGCCGGACGGCACCATTGGAAGGATTGTGACAATTTGATGTCGCCATATGTCCCAGAGGGCGGTTCCTCGGAGGACAACTCTGCGCACGATGTACGTCCACCTTTTGGGATGCCAGAACCGCAGGATGTCTCGCCTGACTTGGAAGCTTCACCAGACCCAATAATCACTCAGCCAACGCCGGAAGTTACTGCAGTGCCGGAGGATGTCGGAGACCATACCAGGACATCACCACCAGCTCCTGATACAGACCGTCCACCTCGCTTTCTGCAAACACTTGGACAAGACTTGGATATTGAACGAAACACTACGACTCCATTGCCAGAAGAGGCTGCAGCTTCGTTATTACACTTTGAAACAGCGAACTTGGAGACTCACGTTCCCACTATACAGCCGGAATCAGAGGCCGAATGGACTAAAGTCACTCGAAAGGAGAGGGCATCCCGGACGAAATCCAACAGGCGATCCCGTTCTCTGGAGAAAGTTCCGAAGGCAGCCGTGAGGGAACATGACCCTGGATGACTTTGACATTAGGGCATTACTGCCCCCTTTACTGCAATTTGGTGCATTGACCATTTGTTTGGACCTTTTGTATCTTGGATTTCCTTTGTACTATTTGTTCTTTATTGGTTTCAGGGGACTTGGCTTCGGCCCTTCTTTTAGACTCCTTTATTACGGAAGCTCTAGGAGCTTTATTGGATTATACCTCCTTCAGAGACGCTCTCCTGACATTCAAGGTATTGTTTTAAGTAATTAGTTAGAACTGTGAGGATTATCCTCACACCACTTATACCAGTTTAATAATTATTAGCGATGTATCTAACTGTCGTAGTGACTAGAAATTGTATAAACGAATTTGACTTGGTTTATAGGTCCGGGTAGGACTTTGTAATTACTTTATGATTGAGCCCTGTTTAACAATAAAGTGGATTGAACTCCCTATGCATTTCAAGCATGTTTCTGCATAGAGAAAAAATAACCCTGGAAAGTTGTTTTTCTCCATGAGGGAACAAGCTAGGAGGCTGAAACTCTGCAGGTGTGTAGGGTACTATCCACCCTATAAAGGGGTAGGGCAATCCTGGTTCTGGCTTAACTGCCAGTTTCAGTATGACCGTTTATTGTTTTTAAGTTTCCCTTTGCATTTCAAGCATGTTCCTGCATAGAGAAATAATAACCCTGGAAAGTTGTTTTTCTCCAAGAGGAAAAAAGCTAGGAGGCTGAAACTCTACAGGTGTGTAGGGTATTATCCACCCTACAAAAGGGGTAGGGCAATCCTGGTTCTGGCTTAACTGCCAGTTTCAGTATGACCATTTATTGTTTTTAGCTTTCTTTTTGCATTTCAAGCATGTTTCTGCATAGAGAAAAAAATACCTGAGGAAAGTTGGTTTTCTCCAAGAGGGAAAAAGCTAGGAGGATGAAACTTTTTAGGTGTGCAGGGTACTATCGACCCTACAAAGGGTAGGGCAATCCTGGTTCTGGCTTAACTACCAGTTTCAGTATGACCGTTTATTGTTTTTAGCTTTCCCTATGTATTTCAAGCATGTTTTTGCATAGAGAAAAAATAACCCTGGAAAGTTGTTTTTCTCCAAGAGGGAAAAAGCTAGGAGGCTGAAACTATGCAGGTGTGTAGGGTACTATCCACCCTACAAAGGGGCAGGGCAATCCTGGTTCTGGCTTAACAGCCAGTTTCAGTATGACCGTTTATTGTTTTTAGCTTTCCCTATGCATTTCAAGCATGTTTCTGCATTGAGAAAAACTAACCCTGGAAAGTTGTTTTTCTCCAAGAGGGAAAAAGCTAGGAGGCTGAAACTCTGCAGATATGTAGGGTACTATCCACCCTACAAAGGGGTAGGGCAATCCTGGTTCTGGTTTAACTGCCAATTTCAGTATGACCGTTTATTGTTTTTAGCTTTCCCTATGCATTTCAAGCATGTTTCTGCATACAGAAAAAATAACCCTGGAAATTTGTTTTTCTCCAAGAGGGAAAAAGCTAGGAGGCTGAAACTCTGCAGGTGTGTAGGGTACTATCCACCCTACAAAGGGGTGGGGCAATCCTGGTTCTGGCTTAACTGCCAGTTTCAGTATGACCGTTTATTGTTTTTAGCTTTCCCTATGCATTTCAAGCATGTTTCTGCATAGAGAAAAAATAACCCTGGAAAGTTGTTTTTCTCCAAGAGGGAACAAGCTAGGAGGCTGAAACTCTGCAGGTGTGTAGGGTACTATCCACCCTATAAAGGGGTAGGGCAATCCTGGTTCTAGCTTAATTGCCAGTTTCAGTATGACCGTTTATTGTTTTTAAGTTTCCCTTTGCATTTCAAGCATGTTCCTGCATAGAGAAATAATAACCCTGGAAAGTTGTTTTTCTCCAAGAGGAAAAAAGCTAGGAGGCTGAAACTCTACAGGTGTGTAGGGTATTATCCACCCTACAAAGGGGTAGGGCAATCCTGGTTCTGGCTTAACTGCCAGTTTCAGTATGACCATTTATTGTTTTTAGCTTTCTTTTTGCATTTCAAGCATGTTTCTGCATAGAGAAAAAATAACCCTGGAAAGTTGTTTTTCTCCAAGAGGGAAAAAGCTAGGAGGCTGAAACTCTGCAGGTGTGTAGGGTATTATCCACCCTACAAAGGGGTAGGGCAATCCTGGTTCTGGCTTAACTGCCAGTTTCAGTATGACCATTTATTGTTTTTAGCTTTCTTTTGCATTTCAAGCATGTTTCTGCATAGAGAAAAAATAACCCTGAGGAAAGTTGTTTTCTCCAAGAGGGAAAAAGCTAGGAGGCTGAAACTCTGCAGGTGTGTAGGGTACTATCCACCCTACAAATGGGTAGGGCAATCCTGGTTCTGGCTTAACTGCCAGTTTCAGTATGACCATTTATTGTTTTTAGCTTTCCCTATGCATTTCAAGCATGTTTCTGCATAGAGAAAAAATAACCCTGGAAAGTTGTTTTTCTCCAAGAGGGAAAAGCTAGGAGGCTGAAACTCTGCAGGTGTGTAGGGTACTATCCACCCTACAAAGGGGTAGGGCAATCCTGGTTCTGGCTTAACTGCCAGTTTCAGTATGACCGTTTATTGTTTTTAGCTTTCTTTTTGCATTTCAAGCATGTTTCTGCATAGAGAAAAATACCTGTGGAAAGTTGTTTTTCTCCAAGAGGGAAAAAGCTAGGAGGCTGAAACTCTGCAGGTGTGTAGGGTACTATCCACCCTACAAAGGGGTAGGGCAATCCTGGTTCTGGCTTAACTGCCAGTTTCAGTATGACCGTTTATTGTTTTTAGCTTTCCCTATGCATTTCAAGCATGTTTCTGCATAGAGAAAAAATAACCCTGGAAAGTTGTTTTTCTCCAAGAGGAAAAAAGCTAGGAGGCTGAAACTCTGCAGGTGTGTAGGGTATTATCCACCCTACAAAGGGGTAGGGCAATCCTGGTTCTGGCTTAACTGCCAGTTTCAGTATGACCATTTATTGTTTTTAGCTTTCTTTTTGCATTTCAAGCATGTTTCTGCATAGAGAAAAAATACCCCTGGAAAGTTGTTTTTCTCCAAGAGGGAAAAAGCTAGGAGGCTGAAACTTTGCAGGTGTGCAGGGTACTATCCACCCTACAAAGGGTAGGGCAATCCTGGTTCTGGCTTAACTGCCAGTTTCAGTATGACCGTTTATTGTTTTTAGCTTTCCCTATGCATTTCAAGCATGTTTCTGCATAGAGAAAAATAACCCTGGAAAGTTGTTTTTCTCCAAGAGGGAAAAAGCTAGGAGGCTGAAACTCTGCAGGTGTGTAGGGTACTATCCACCCTACAAAGGGGTAGGGCAATCCTGGTTCTGGCTTAACTGCCAGTTTCAGTATGACCGTTTATTGTTTTTAGCTTTCCCTATGCATTTCAAGCATGTTTCTGCATAGAGAAAAATAACCCTGGAAAGTTGTTTTTCTCCAAGAGGGAAAAAGCTAGGAGGCTGAAACTCTGCAGGTGTGTAGGGTACTATCCACCCTACAAAGGGGTAGGGCAATCCTGGTTCTGGCTTAACTGCCAGTTTCAGTATGACCGTTTATTGTTTTTAGCTTTCCCTATGCATTTCAAGCATGTTTCTGCATAGAGAAAAAATACCCTGGAAAGTTGTTTTTCTCCAAGAGGGAAAAAGCTAGGAGGCTGAAACTCTGCAGGTGTGTAGGGTACTATCCACCCTACAAAGGGGTAGGGCAATCCTGGTTCTGGCTTAACTGCCAGTTTCAGTATGACCGTTTATTGTTTTAGCTTTCCCTATGCATTTCAAGCATGTTTCTGCATAGAGAAAAATAACCCTGGAAAGTTGTTTTTCTCCAAGAGGGAAAAAGCTAGGAGGCTGAAACTCTGCAGGTGTGTAGGGTACTATCCACCCTACAAAGGGGTAGGGCAATCCTGGTTCTGGCTTAACTGCCAGTTTCAGTATGACCGTTTATTGTTTTTAGCTTTCCCTATGCATTTCAAGCATGTTTCTGCATAGAGAAAAAATAACCCTGGAAAGTTGTTTTTCTCCAAGAGGAAAAAGCTAGGAGGCTGAAACTCTGCAGGTGTGTAGGGTATTATCCACCCTACAAAGGGGTAGGGCAATCCTGGTTCTGGCTTAACTGCCAGTTTCAGTATGACCATTTATTGTTTTTAGCTTTCCCTATGCATTTCAAGCATGTTTCTGCATAGAGAAAAATAACCCTGGAAAGTTGTTTTTCTCCAAGAGGGAAAAAGCTAGGAGGCTGAAACTCTGCAGGTGTGTAGGGTACTATCCACCCTACAAAGGGGTAGGGCAATCCTGGTTCTGGCTTAACTGCCAGTTTCAGTATGACCGTTTATTGTTTTTAGCTTTCCCTATGCATTTCAAGCATGTTTCTGCATAGAGAAAAAATAACCCTGGAAAGTTGTTTTTCTCCAAGAGGGAAAAGCTAGGAGGCTGAAACTCTGCAGGTGTGTAGGGTACTATCCACCCTACAAAGGGGTAGGGCAATCCTGGTTCTGGCTTAACTGCCAGTTTCAGTATGACCGTTTATTGTTTTTGCTTTCCCTATGCATTTCAAGCATGTTTCTGCATAGAGAAAAATAACCCTGGAAAGTTGTTTTTCTCCAAGAGGGAAAAAGCTAGGAGGCTGAAACTCTGCAGGTGTGTAGGGTACTATCCACCCTACAAAGGGTAGGGCAATCCTGGTTCTGGCTTAACTGCCAGTTTCAGTATGACCGTTTATTGTTTTTAGCTTTCCCTATGCATTTCAAGCATGTTTCTGCATAGAGAAAAATAACCCTGGAAAGTTGTTTTTCTCCAAGAGGGAAAAAGCTAGGAGGCTGAAACTCTGCAGGTGTGTAGGGTACTATCCACCCTACAAAGGGGTAGGGCAATCCTGGTTCTGGCTTAACTGCCAGTTTCAGTATGACCGTTTATTGTTTTTAGCTTTCCCTATGCATTTCAAGCATGTTTCTGCATAGAGAAAAATAACCCTGGAAAGTTGTTTTTCTCCAAGAGGGAAAAAGCTAGGAGGCTGAAACTCTGCAGGTGTGTAGGGTACTATCCACCCTACAAAGGGGTAGGGCAATCCTGGTTCTGGCTTAACTGCCAGTTTCAGTATGACCGTTTATTGTTTTAGCTTTCCTATGCATTTCAAGCATGTTTCTGCATAGAGAAAAATAACCCTGGAAAGTTGTTTTTCTCCAAGAGGGAAAAAGCTAGGAGGCTGAAACTCTGCAGGTGTGTAGGGTACTATCCACCCTACAAAGGGGTAGGGCAATCCTGGTTCTGGCTTAACTGCCAGTTTCAGTATGACCGTTTATTGTTTATAGCTTTCCCTTTGCATTTCAAGCATGTTTCTGCATAGAGAAAAATAACCCTGGGAAGTTGTTTTTCTCCAAGAGGAAAAAGCTAGGAGGCTGAAACTCTGCAGGTGTGTAGGGTACTATCCACCCTACAAAGGGGTAGGGCAATCCTGGTTCTGGCTTAACTGCCAGTTTCAGTATGACCGTTTATTGTTTTTAGCTTTCCCTATGCATTTCAAGCATGTTTCTGCATAGAGAAAAAATACCCCTGGAAAGTTGTTTTTCTCCAAGAGGGAAAAAGCTAGGAGGCTGAAACTCTGCAGGTGTGTAGGGTACTATCCACCCTACAAAGGGCTAGGGCAATCCTGGTTCTGGCTTAACTGCCAGTTTCAGTATGACCGACCTGCCTATGTGAGAAGTCATGCAGCAGGAAGGCTTTACTGAACAGCTGTCGGGTATGACGGCTTCTACTAACTCTCTTTTTTTCTTTTCAGGTGAGGAGAATGAAATCCAAAGGAAGAATGCTTTAAAAATACAGAATCCAAACTTTGAGGAGAATTCCCGTGTTTCTATGTCTCAGTCAAATCTAGAAAAGCGTTCCACTAGAGAGTGCGTTCCTGCTATGAACAATTTAAAACACAGTAACCAACCTCCGTGCAGGAACGCTGACTGCCTTACAAGCCAGTCACACACTAATGCGGTAAGCACTAGCAGCCCAGCCTCTTCGGCTCAAAAGAAAGTTAAAAAGCACTGACTCCACACACTAATGCAGAAAGCATTAGCAGCCCAGCCTCATCGGCTCAAAAGATAATTGAGAAACACTGACTGTAAACTTCCATACGGTTATGAAGCATTCAACTGCTTCAATGTAAATTCAGCAATGCGATACTCATGACATCCAACCGCAGAATAAAAAACAATGGCTCCCTCTCTTTTTTTAAAAAACGGAACGTTCTTTATTCAACAACAGTTAGCGCTTTCACCCTCATAAGGGCTTCCTCAGACTGTACAATAAGTTTAGGTAGGAACAGCCTTTATATAGTCTACGTACTTAACTAGATAATTTGTAATTTACGTAGATGAAAAACATATGATCTGAATGATTAGCAGTTGAACAACAGTTAAACAGCTAGCGTCCTGTTACAAATATCTGTAATGGATCTAGTTAATATTTCGTACACAGTTTATATATATATTTGTTACATTATTAATATTGTACAGTTTCTAAACCAATCTGTCAATAATAACATTTATTCTTCACAAATGATATGGTTTCCACATATTAATAGGTCATAATAATCATTCATTAAAGTGTTTTTACCTTTAATTTAAGCTACAGTAAACACAATTGTAGGTGGTGTATTCTATAAAATGTATATACACCATTATAAACTCACATATAAAATAACCTTTAATTTATAAATAGACTTTTAAAAACATATAAAAATAACAGATAAAAAATAAAAATAATGTGACCTAATGATTGTATGTATATATACACATTTCCACAAACATATGGTTTTTTACCAATAAATTGTTGAATATACATATTTATAAAACCTTAATGACTATTCACTAAAACTATCTGCTAAAAGCTGTTTGTATGGTGCCTGGTATGTTATCAATACAGTAGTCATATTCATTAATGGTGGGATTTCAATTTTAAAAGGTGTTTCAGTGCTTCAGCTTTCTCTTTTTCAAAAAAGGTTGTAAGCTTATTTTATCATTTATGCCAGGGGGGTGATCTGACCTACACCTAATTATCCATTTGGTTTCTTGTTCTAGAGTATAATTTTCAATATCTCCTCCTCTTATAGTTCTCGTTATTGTTTGTATCACAAAAAAACTAAATGTATGTGTATTTCCTTTTATTTTATTGTGCTTGGCCAGTGCATTCTTCTCATCTCCTATTCTTATCGCATAAGTGTGTTCCCTGATGCGCTCTCTTAATTGTCGATTTGTCTTGCCTATATAGAAGGCTTCACAGGAGTAACACTGGGCCAAATATATGACGTTCTCTGACCTACAATTTGTCCCCGTTTGGAAGTTATATTCTTTACCTGTGACCGGTGATTTAAAAAATGTGTCCGTGTTTATAAATGAGCATTGTTTACAGCTCTTACAAGGAATGGTATTTGTTTTGTGTACAACATAATTGTTATTGCCTTTATGACACAATGTCCTTTTTATATTAGATTTGTTCCTGTAACAAAATTTTGGTGTCTCTCCTACTAACCTACCTATATCATCCTCTAGCTCTAATATATGCCAATGTTTGCTAATTATGTCTCTCACATCTTTAATGTCACTAGTGTAGAAGATTGTGACTGGAAGGCTATTAAATTCTTTTTTGTCATCACTGTCTTCTATATTTCCTCTATCCATGAAATATGGACGTGCTCTAGTATCCCTCATTCCATCTACTTCTTTTATTGTTTGTATTATATCTTCTTCTTTATATTCCCTGTCTATAAACTTCTGTTTAAGCCCTATTAATTCTTCTTCATATCCTGGTAATGTGGGATTGAGCCTGGACGCTCTCATAATTTGTCCCTTTATTATATTATCAAAAATATGTTTGGGATGCATACTCCTCCTATGTAGGAGGGTATTTCTATAACATTTTTTCCTATGTATAGATGTGTTTACTATCCCATTGTGAAGTTTTATAATATTAACATCTAAATAGGAAATATAATCTTTTGAATAATTCATGGTAAATTTCAAAAAACTACTGAGGTTATTAATTTCTGTCAGAAATTCTGATAGAGTATCTTCACTACCTTTCCACACCAAAAAAAGATCATCTACGAATCTTTTATAAAATGTGACATGTTGTCTAAAGGTTTGTAAAGGGAATAAACATTCGTTCTCCCATTCTGCCATGACTATGTTGGCGTAGCTATTTGCACAAGAAGTGCCCATAGCTACGCCATCATTTTGTATGTAGATCTCTTCTTCAAACACAAAGATGTTATTCTCCAATATAATTTCTAAAAATAATGTTAGTAGGTCAATGAATTGAGGGTCCATATCTGTATGTTTTTTTAAATAATTTTGAATACTTTCAATACCTTCAGAATTCGGTATCACAGTAAACAAGCTTTTACGTCCAAAGTTGCAAATATGTACTCAAATGGTTCACCAATTTTAGACAAATATCCATATAGGTCTAATAAGAATTGTTTACTGTCTTTTAAAATATTTATATTTTGTTCAATTACTGTTCTTAAATGGTGTTCGACAAAGAGTGAGAAAGGTTCTGTAAGCCATCCTTGTCCGGAGACAATGGGCCTCATGGGTGGATTATCAAGTCCTTTATGTACTTTGGGTAATCCTTTTAAAATTGGAAGAAGTGGATTGCTAATTTTTAGAAACTTAAAGAAATGAACACCAAGTACAAAGCGAAACCAAAAACCAAAAAACCAAATATGTGTTCGGAATCAAGTCCACAGGATAGGTATTACGGTATGCTGTAAACTCACAATAAGGCACCAGGCTGACAGATTGTAATGCCAGAAGTTTAATCCTTAACGCCAACAAAGTATACCACACGTTTTCATCAAATAAGACTTCATCAGACAAACAGTCAAGCTACCCTCAGGTTTAAATACACTTATTAATCATATAAATTGGCAATTAAGTTAATTAATCAAATTTAAAAACACAGTAGTATTTTATTAAAATAACATTGTAACAAAACAATTCCATAGCCCTTGTTAAAACCATTAAAGAATTATGCCCTAAAATATTAAAAATTCTAAATAAATTTTAAATAAATTTGTAATCATGAACTAATATGTACGTAACTTTTTATATAATTTTTCTCATTCTTATTCTAACCTTACACCAAATCCATATTATAGTCTAACAAGCTGTATAATGGATTTGTAAATAAATAGCAGGTAAATTATATCCTGTCAGATTTTAATTTCAAATAAGGCACAATAGATATGGCTTCATTAAGCCCTGGGAATCTGTTAGATTCCAGGAGAATCTGCCAATATGTCTCCCTATGGGAAAGTAGTATCTCCCATGGACCACCCCTAGGGTCTTGTATAACAGAGTCCAATACAAAAAACTTGTAAATAGCATCTGCACATAATGTACTATGCTTGTAAAGAGCGTTTTTCATATCTCGCTTGTTAATATCATAAAGATGTTCATACACTCTTCTGCGGAGTTGTCTCTTGGTTTTGCCCACATAGAAAGCCTGACAGGACAGGCACAAAACCAAGTAGACAACACCGCAGGACAAACAATTGTACAATCTGCTAGAACCTATCCTCCTGTTTCTACTTTCCACATACACAGTTTCCTTATTGATTATATACTTACACTGAGAGCAATGTCCACATCTATATGTACCCTTACGTGTGATTGCGGTTGAATGTTGTGAAGGTCCTGTCTCTAAAATTCTCTTAATATTGTAACCCTTTTTGTAAACAGTTTTAAGGGTTAAAGTTTTAAATACCTCCAAATCTGTCAACTCCTGAAAAGCCTTGAATTCCTTTTCAACTATTTGTCGGAATTTCATGACATTACCACTATATTCTGTGATAAAAAGTAATTCCTGTCCTACACCATTAGATATACTCGTATCCTGTTGTGTACTAGGTAAGTCCTGTCCTAAAATAGGCTTAAATCTTGTAATTCTACCCAGGGTCACCTCCCGTTTAACTTGGTTGATCATATGTTCAGGGTACCCCCTGTCCATAAACATAGCAGTTAACTTATCACACTCTATGTTAAAAAGGTGATCCTCAGATGTCATTCGGGACGCCCTAACCATCTGTCCTTTAATGATACCTTTTTTCTGGTACTCAGGGTGGGAACTAGAGAAGTGCAAATAACTGTTAGAAAAGGATGGTTTTCTATATACTGAAGAAGAAAAGCCTGCTGCCACCTTACTGATAGTAACGTCCAAATAATGAACTGTTTCTTCAAAAATCTCGTGGGTGAACTTTAAAAAACTAGTTGTACTATTTATGTAGGTAATAAACTCCTGAATGGTCTCTGGGGGGCCTATCCAAAAAATACAGATGTCATCCAAAAATCTGACATAATGGTTCCAGTACTTCTCAAACCTACTATTGTTGATAAACTTCTTCTCCCAGGTGGCCATGACTATGTCTGCATATGTTGGGGCAAAGTTAGCCCCCATGGACACCCCGGTAATTTGTCTGAAGTACTCACCCCCATAACTTATATAATTGTTTTCTAAGACCAACTCCACTAAGGTCATAATAATGTTCACATCGTTTGCTGTAATTCCATTATTTCCCCACAGGGCCTCTTCCAACCATTCCAAACCCACTTCTGTTGGAATAACAGAGAACAAATCGACCACATCAATTGTTATAAATACTAAGTTGGGGTTGTATAGATTATTAGTAATACTTCGTAAAAATTGCCAAGAATCCTTAACTAAATAAGGTTCTCTGCCCCACACTTGTTTTAGTTTCCAATCAAGAAATTTAGCAATTGAATGGGTCTTAGACCCTTGAGCAGCCACTATGGGGCGTAAGGGAGGGTCCTCCATACACTTGTGTATTTTAGGTACACCAAAAATGGTAGGTACCTTAGGATGTTTATTTTCCAAAAAAGAATATGTATCAAATTCGATGACCTCCTGGTCTAGCATATCTTTTATAGTGAGGTCAATCTTTTTGTATGAAAGATACACCTCTTGGATAGAAGAAACAGTGTATTTATTAGTATCATATAGGATATCTCCCATCTTACTTTCATATAAGACCTGGCTCATAAGTACTGTGCCCCGCCTTGTCTGGTTGCATAACTCTGATGGAATGATTGCACGCCAGGTCATGTAAAACTACATACTCTTCATCACTAAGATTGTATTGAATGCTAGTGCGACCTAATTCTTTACTTAATTTCTTTTTCAATTCTTACCTCCAAATTGCTTAACTGTGGATGAAGGGGTGGATTAAAGGCACTAGACTTTTTTAACAATAGGGTTGGAGCAACAGGAGCATATCCAAATAAATGCTGAAAATTAAGTTTACGAATAAGCATTTTCACATCCAGGATACAATTAACCAGTTGGCTACCCCGAGTTGGAACAAATTTGTAACCCTTGGTGAGTAAATTAAAATGTGCATCTGTAACCGGTACATCACTAAAATTGTATATGTGATAACCTTGCTTAACATATAATCGACACTCACCCTTTTCTGTAACAGTAATACTGTTGTCTACTACCAATCCTGATTCCTGTTCCTCCCCCTCCCCCTCCCTGGGTTGTTCATGCCTTGGGAAAAAATCGGGTAAACAGGATAGTTTTGTTCCCCTTGTTGGTTTCGAATACGTTCCGATCTTCTTGGCAAAAACCCCCCTTCCGTCTCCCCAGCTGGGTTAGTGGGACCCTGATCATCATCTTCACCTAGAGCTCCTGTTACTGCCTCAACATGGGGTACAATGTTCTCATGAAATTCTGAAGCTAAATAATTCTTACCCCTAAATTGGGGTGGGTTAGGTATTGTCGCCCCTCCTTATATTCCCTGAGGTCCCTTTTCAACTTGTTGGATTTTCTCTTAATAATAATATCACAATGATGATCGATATTTTTGCGGATATTATAATATTGTGTTTTATGTGATTCAACAGTAAACAATAAATCATTAGTAATAGCATCATGACATTTAAATATTTGCTCAGATAGTCCTTGAATGTCTTTTCATTTTTCTTTATAATAGCTCGCATAATATCCATTCCACATCGGTCAAAAGCTTGGATTAAATCATCATGAAAGTCACTTCCAATAAGCACATTGTTTGGATATTTATGCACTCTCAAACCTTTGGGCACAATGCCCTTATTAATACATTCAAACAAGTATGCATTATCTAAAACCAAACTTTTGTACCTGTATAAGGTATCCTCAAGGAAATGAAGATTGTCCCCAAAAGTTAATCTCTCTGTTGAGTTGCTCGAAAAAATGCCCACAGAGTTGAAATCATGTTTATTGTTCACCCAGTCAAAAAAGGAAGCAGTGAGGGGTTGCGGCTCTTGTGTGGAAACCGGCTGGTGACAAGGAATAAAAGAACCGGATGCACCATCCCTTACTGCCGCTGTTGTATCCATCGACCCTGCAACATCAGCATTCTCCATATGTTGTCTCGAATTTCTCTGTCCCACATTGGTAACTGAAACACCATCCCTGAAAATAGCTGGTGTTTTGAAAAAATCAGAAACCTCCGTACTGGCGGTCTCTGCCCTCTGTACTCTCCGGACTGTACCATTGTTACCCGCACCTGCGGGGGAAACTACCGGCTGAATGCGGCTCCTTGAACCGACTAGTTGCAAAACCTCTTGCTGGTTTTGAATAACTGTTTGTAACCCCTGTCCCAATGGGGTTAACAGTTGTATCAAATTGGTGAGCTGGCCCGTGAGCTGAGAAATATCTCCGGTTACAGTAATAACACCGGATCCGTGCCCTACCTCTGCAGGACTATCCGAACTCGAATCCATAGCACTGAACACCAAGTACAAAGCGAAACCAAAAACCAAAAAACCAAATATGTGTTCGGAATCAAGTCCACAGGATAGGTATTACGGTATGCTGTAAACTCACAATAAGGCACCAGGCTGACAGATTGTAATGCCAGAAGTTTAATCCTTAACGCCAACAAAGTATACCACACGTTTTCATCAAATAAGACTTCATCAGACAAACAGTCAAGCTACCCTCAGGTTTAAATACACTTATTAATCACATAAATTGGCAATTAAGTTAATTAATCAAATTTAAAAACACAGTAGTATTTTATTAAAATAGCATTGTAACAAAACAATTCCATAGCCCTTGTTAAAACCAGTAAAGAAATATGCCCTAAAATATTAAAATTCTAAATAAATTTTAAATAAATTTATAATCATAAACTGATATGTATATAACTTTTTATATAATTTTTTTCCATTCTTATTCTAACCTTACACCAAATCCATATTATAGTCTAACAAGCTGTTTAATGGATTTGTAAATAAATAGCAGGTAAATTATATCCTGTCAGATTTTAATTTCAAATAAGGCACAATAGATATGGCTTCATTAAGCCCTGGGAATCTGTTAGATTCCAGGAGAATCTGCCAATATGTCTCCCTATGGGAAAGTAGTATCTCCCATGGACCACCCCTAGGGTCTTGTATAACAGAGTCCAATACAAAAAACTTGTAAATAGCATCTGCACATAATGTACTATGCTTGTAAAGAGCGTTTTTCATATCTCGCTTGTTAATATCATAAAGATGTTCGTACACTCTTCTGCGGAGTTGTCTCTTGGTTTTGCCCACATAGAAAGCCTGACAGGACAGGCACAAAACCAAGTAGACAACACCGCAGGACAAACAATTGTACAATCTGCTGGAACCTATCCTCCTGTTTCTACTTTCCACATACACAGTTTCCTTATTGATTATATGCTTACACTGAGAGCAATGTCCACATCTATATGTACCCTTACGTGTGATTGCGGTTGAATGTTGTGAAGGTCCTGTCTCTAAAATTCTCTTGATATTGTAACCCTTTTTGTAAACAGTTTTAAGGGTTAAAGTTTTAAATACCTCCAAATCTGTCAACTCCTGAAAAGCCTTGAATTCCTTTTCAACTATTTGTCGGAATTTCATGACATTACCACTATATTCTGTGATAAAAAGTAATTCCTGTCCTACACCATTAGATATACTCGTATCCTGTTGTGTACTAGGTAAGTCCTGTCCTAAAATAGGCTTAAATCTTGTAATTCTACCCAGGGTCACCTCCCGTTTAACTTGGTTGATCATATGTTCAGGGTACCCCCTGTCCATAAACATAGCAGTTAACTTATCACACTCTATGTTAAAAAGGTGATCCTCAGATGTCATTCGGGACGCCCTAACCATCTGTCCTTTAATGATACCTTTTTTCTGGTACTCAGGGTGGGAACTAGAGAAGTGCAAATAACTGTTAGAAAAGGATGGTTTTCTATATACTGAAGAAGAAAAGCCTGCTGCCACCTTACTGATAGTAACGTCCAAATAATGAACTGTTTCTTCAAAAATCTCGTGGGTGAACATATCTGTATGTTTCTTTAAATAATTTTGAATACTTTCAACACCTTCAGAATTCGGTATCACAGTAAACAAGCTTTTTACGTCCAAAGTTACAAATATGTACTCAAATGTTTCACCAATTTTAGACAAATATCCATATAGGTCTAATAAGAATTGTTTACTGTCTTTTAAAATATTTATATTTTGTTCAATTACTGTTCTTAAATGGTGTTCGACAAAGAGTGAGAAAGGTTCTGTAAGCCATCCTTGTCCGGAGACAATGGGCCTCATGGGTGGATTATCAAGTCCTTTATGTACTTTGGGTAATCCTTTTAAAATTGGAAGAAGTGGATTGCTAATTTTAGAAACTTAAAGAAATCTTTTTTTATGAGTTTACTTCTAAATAGATCATCAATAGTATCATAGACTCTAAATATTTTACTGATAACTTCGTTAATGTCTGTTCTTAAATAACATCCGTCATTATCTAACATATTTTTCATATTACAGGAGTAATGTTCATAGTCCATAATCACTATGGGTCCTCCTTTATCAGCAGGTACTATAATAATACTGCTGTCATTCTTTAACTCTTGTAATGCTTTTCTTTGCTTCCATGTTAAGTTATTCTTGTATTTCCTTGTGTTTCTATGTAGGCTGTGAGCATGCAAATCA
>NC_056739.1:1802280771-1802306718 GCF_019279795.1 Protopterus annectens | reverse complement strand
GCATAGAGAAAAAATAACCCTGGAAAGTTGTTTTTCTCCAAGAGGGAAAAGCTAGGAGGCTGAAACTCTGCAGGTGTGTAGGGTACTATCCACCCTACAAAGGGTAGGGCAATCCTGGTTCTGGCTTAAGTGCCAGTTTCAGTATGACCGTTTATTGTTTTTGGCTTTCCCTATGTATTTCAAGCATGTTTCTGCATAGAGAAAAAATAACCCTGGAAAGTTGTTTTTCTCCAAGAGGGAACAAGCTAGGAGGCTGAAACTCTGCAGGTGTGTAGGGTACTATCCACCCTATAAAGGGGTAGGGCAATCCTGGTTCTGGCTTAACTGCCAGTTTCAGTATGACCGTTTATTGTTTTTAAGTTTCCCTTTGCATTTCAAGCATGTTCCTGCATAGAGAAATAATAACCCTGGAAAGTTGTTTTTCTCCAAGAGGAAAAAAGCTAGGAGGCTGAAACTCTGCAGGTGTGTAGGGTATTATCCACCCTACAAAAGGCATAGGGCAATCCTGGTTCTGGCTTAACTGCCAGTTTCAGTATGACCATTTATTGTTTTTAGCTTTCTTTTTGCATTTCAAGCATGTTTCTGCATAGAGAAAAAAATACCTGAGGAAAGTTGGTTTTCTCCAAGAGGGAAAAAGCTAGGAGGCTGAAACTTTGTAGGTGTGCAGGGTACTATCTACCCTACAAAGGGTAGGGCAATCCTGGTTCTGGCTTAACTGCCAGTTTCAGTATGACCGTTTATTGTTTTTAGCTTTCCCTATGCATTTCAAGCATGTTTCTGCATAGAGAAAAAATAACCCTGTAAAGTTGTTTTTCTCCAAAATGGAAAAAGCTAGGAGGCTGAAACTCTGCAGGTGTGTAGGGTACTATCCACCCTACAAAGGGGTAGGGCAATCCTGGTTCTGGCTTAACTGCCAGTTTCAGTATGACCGTTTATTGTTTTTAGCTTTCCCTATGCATTTCAAGCATGTTTCTGCATGGAGAAAAAATAACCCTGGAAAGTTGTTTTTCTCCAAGAGGAAAAAAGCTAGGAGGCTGAAACTCTGCAGGTGTCTAGGGTATTATCCACCCTACAAAGGGGTAGGGCAATCCTGGTTCTGGCTTATCTGCCAGTTTCAGTATGACTGTTTATTGTTTTTAGCTTTCTTTTTGCATTTCAAGCATATTTCTGCATGGAGAAAAAAATCCCTGAGGAAAGTTGGTTTTCTCCAAGAGGGAAAAAGCTAGGAGACTGAAACTTTGTAGATGTGCAGGGTCCTGTCTACCCTACAAAGGGTAGGGCAATCCTGGTTCTGACTTAACTGCCAGTTTCAGTATGACCATTTATTGTTTTTAGCTTTCCCTATGTATTTCAAGCATGTTTTTGCATAGAGAAAAAATAACCCTGGAAAGTTGTTTTTCTCCAAGAGGGAAAAAGCTAAGAGGGTGAAACTATGCAGGTGTGTAGGGTACTATCCACCCTACAAAGGGGTAGGGCAATCCTGGTTCTGGCTTAACTGCCAGTTTCAGTATGACCGTTCATTGTTTTTAGCTTTCCCTATGCATTTCAAGCATGTTTCTGCATGGATCAAAAATAACCCTGGAAAGTTGTTTTTCTCCAAGAGGGAAAAAGCTAGGAGGCTGAAACTCTGCAGGTGTGTAGGGCATTATCCACCCTACAAAGGGGTAGGGCAATCCTGGTTCTGGCTTTACTGCCAGTTTCAGTATGACCGTTTATTGTTTTTAGCTTTCTTTTTGCATTTCAAGCATGTTTCTGCATAGAGAAAAAAATACCTGTGGAAATTTGTTTTTCTCCAAGAGGGAAAATGCTAGGAGGCTGAAACTCTGCAGGTGTGTAGGGTACTATCCACCCTACAAAGGGGTAGGGAAATCCTGGTTCTGGCTTAACTGCCAGTTTCAGTATGACCTTTTATTGTTTTTAGCTTTCCCTATGCATTTCAAGCATGTTTCTGCATAGAGAAAAAATAACCCTGGAAAGTTGTTTTTCTCCAAGAGGGAAAAGCTAGGAGGCTGAAACTCTGCAGGTGTGTAGGGTACTATCCACCCTACAAAGGGTAGGGCAATCCTGGTTCTGGCTTAAATGCCAGTTTCAGTATGACCGTTTATTGTTTTTGGCTTTCCCTATGCATTTCAAGCATGTTTCTGCATAGAGAAAAAATAACCATGGAAAGTTGTTTTTCTCCAAGAGGGAACAAGCTAGGAGGCTGAAACTCTGCAGGTGTGTAGGGTACTATCCACCATATAAAGGGGTAGGGCAATCCTGGTTCTGGCTTAACTGCCAGTTTCAGTATGACCGTTTATTGTTTTTAAGTTTCCCTTTGCATTTCAAGCATGTTCCTGCATAGAGAAATAATAACCCTGGAAAGTTGTTTTTCTCCAAGAGGAAAAAAGCTAGGAGGCTGAAACTCTGCAGGTGAATAGGGTTTTATCCACCCTACAAAAGGCATAGGGCAATCCTGGTTCTGGCTTAACTGCCAGTTTCAGTATGACCATTTATTGTTTTTAGCTTTCTTTTTGCATTTCAAGCATGTTTCTGCATAGAGAAAAAAATACCTGAGGAAAGTTGTTTTTCTCCAAGAGGGAAAAAGCTAGGAGGCTGAAACTTTGTAGGTGTGCAGGGTACTATCTACCCTACAAAGGGTAGGGCAATCCTGGTTCTGGCTTAACTGCCAGTTTCAGTACGACCGTTTATTGTTTTTAGCTTTCCCTATGTATTTCAAGCATGTTTTTGCATAGAGAAAAAATAACCCTGGAAAGTTGTTTTTCTCCAAGAGGGAAAAAGCTAGGAGGCTGAAACTATGCAGGTGTGTAGGGTACTATCCACCCTAAAAAAGGGGCAGGGCAATCCTGGTTCTGGCTTAACTGCCAGTTTCAGTATGACCGTTTATTGTTTTTAGCTTTCCCTATGCATTTCAAGCATGTTTCTGCATAGAGAAAAAATAACCCTGGAAAGTTGTTTTTCTCCAAGAGGGAAAAAGCTAGGAGGCTGAAACTCTGCAGATGTGTAGGGTACTATCCACCCTACAAAGGGGTAGGGCAATCCTGGTTCTGGTTTAACTGCCAGTTTCAGTATGACCGTTTATTGTTTTTAGCTTTCCCTATGCATTTCAAGCATGTTTCTGCATAGAGAAAAAATAACCCTGGAAAGTTGTTTTTCTCCAATAAGGAAAAAGCTAGGAGGCTGAAACTCTGCAGGTGTGTAGGGTACTATCCACCCTACAAAGGGGTAGGGCAATCCTGGTTCTGGCTTAACTGCCAGTTTCAGTATGACCGTTTATTGTTTTTAGCTTTCCCTATGCATTTCAAGCATGTTTCTGCATAGAGAAATAATAACCCTGGAAAGTTGTTTTTCTCCAAGAGGGAAAAAGCTAGGAGGCTGAAACTCTGCAGGTGTGTAGGGTACTATCCACCCTACAAAGGGGTAGGGCAATCCTGGTTCTGGCTTAACTGCCAGTTTCAGTATGACTGTTTATTGTTTTTAGCTTTCCCTATGCATTTCAAGCATGTTTCTGCATGGAGAAAAAATAACCCTGGAAAGTTGTTTTTCTCCAAGAGGAAAAAAGCTAGGAGGCTGAAACTCTGCAGGTGTCTAGGTGTCTAGGGTATTATCCACCCTACAAAGGGGTAGGGCAATCCTGGTTCTGGCTTAACTGCCAGTTTCAGTATGACTGTTTATTGTTTTTAGCTTTCTTTTTGCATTTCAAGCATATTTCTGCATAGAGAAAAAAATACCTGAGGAAAGTTGTTTTTCTCCAAGAGGGAAAAAGCTAGAAGGCTGAAACTTTGTAGATGTGCAGGGTACTGTCTACCCTACAAAGGGTAGGGCAATCCTGGTTCTGGCTTAACTGCCAGTTTCAGTATGACCGTTTATTGTTTTTAGCTTTCCCTATGTATTTCAAGCATGTTTTTGCATAGAGAAAAATAACCCTGGAAAGTTGTTTTTCTCCAAGAGGGAAAAAGCTAGGAGGCTGAAACTATGCAGGTGTGTAGGGTACTATCCACCCTACAAAGGGGTAGGGAAATCCTGGTTCTGGCTTAACTGCCAGTTTCAGTATGACCGTTCATTGTTTTTAGCTTTCCCTATGCATTTCAAGCATGTTTCTGCATGGATCAAAAATAACCCTGGAAAGTTGTTTTTCTCCAAGAGGAAAAAAGCTAGGAGGCTGAAACTCTGCAGGTGTGTAGGGTATTATCCACCCTACAAAGAGGTAGGGCAATCCTGGTTCTGGCTTATCTGACAGTTTCAGTATGACCGTTTATTGTTTTTAGCTTTCTTTTTGCATTTCAAGCATGTTTCTGCATAGAGAAAAAAATACCTGTGGAAATTTTTTTTTCTCCAAGAGGGAAAATGCTAGGAGGCTGAAACTCTGCAGGTGTGTAGGGTACTATCCACCCTACAAAGGGGTAGGGAAATCCTGGTTCTGGCTTAACTGCCAGTTTCAGTATGACCTTTTATTGTTTTTAGCTTTCCCTATGCATTTCAAGCATGTTTCTGCATAGAGAAAAAATAACCCTGGAAAGTTGTTTTTCTCCAAGAGGGAAAAGCTAGGAGGCTGAAACTCTGCAGGTGTGTAGGGTACTATCCACCCTACAAAGGGTAGGGCAATCCTGGTTCTGGCTTAAATGCCAGTTTCAGTATGACCATTTATTGTTTTTGGCTTTCCCTATGCATTTCAAGCATGTTTCTACATAGAGAAAAAATAACCCTGGAAATTTGTTTTTCTCCAAGAGGGAAAAAGCTAGGAGGCTGAAACTCTGCAGGTGTGTAGGGTACTATCCACCCTACAAAGGGGTGGGGCAATCCTGGTTCTGGCTTAACTGCCAGTTCCAGTATGACCTCACTTCCCTCTGTGGAGGAGGTGGGGTCTGCAGCACTGCAGCAGAGCGCTGGTGAGGAGACTGCTCCTGTTTCTAATGTTCCTGTTACTGCTACAACGTTTTCTGAGATGAAAATTGTGAATACTTATTCTTTAGCTGCTGTTCCTGAAGATCCTACATTGTCTATGGCTGGTAAAAGCGCTAGGGATGTGCAGACTTCTGCTGTTCTGGATTGGGGTAGTGCAGATATTGATTTTCCGCCGGCTGATTCACTGGCAGCTTCCGTTTTTCAGGCTGGTAAAACTTCATTTTCTGCTTCTTCCCACTCTTCTACTAGTGCCTCTAAGGTTGCACAAGTGTTTAAAAGGCCTTTTAAGGCAGTAGAAGTTTCAGATATGTCTGAAAATAGCGCAAAACGCGCTACAGAAAAAAAGACACTTTTGCACTTTAAAATTGGCGCCAAAACCGGCTTGCAGAACGCCGAGAAAGACATTACAGCCTTACAAACTTCAAATACTGCTTGCACAGCCCCTGATGGACTTGCAAACCCCATTCCACCTAAATTATACTCTCAGGCAGCTTCTCCTTCACATCCCAGTCGGACTTTTCAACAAAAGTCATGCATTAGGTTTAAAACGGCAAAAAATGACAGGATGTCATTAAAAGGCTTATGGGCTGATCTGCTTGCTCCTGCAGGTCTGAAGCTTTTAGACTTGGCTGGGATGATACCCTGGCCGAATGAGAACATGATTGAGGTATTTTTTGAGGTTCCTCTGGTTGCTGCAAATTTTTATGCTAAGTTTCAACAGAATAAGTCTATTTCTCCTTGGAATTTGTATGAGATCTCTCAGTTGAATGTGCAGCTGAAGAAAAAGTTGAAGTTGTCTTTTAAAACTATCTATATGTCTTCTGACATGATTAAAGCCCACATTTCTCAGCGTTGTTCTGAAGTACATAGTGTTGTTAAAACTTGTTCTCCTGATCTACCTGGAGTCTGGGATGGAGGCTGGGAGGTTTGGGTGACTATGATAAAGTCACTGATAAAGGTATTGCTCATCTTCCAGGTGTATGTTTTGTAGGCGGACATAGGGGCACTATTAGATATGCTGGCCAGCCACGTTTTTGTTTCTTTTGTGGGGACTTTTCTCATCTCATATCTGACTGTCCTGCCAAAAAATGTACTCGGTGCGGCTCCCTCTCGCACTTTACCAGGTCTTGTCCTAACAAATGTCCTCATTGCGGAGAAGCACACCATTGGTCCCAGTGCCCTTTGGTGGACACTCCACTGGAGGAACCTGTTTCAGAGGTTGCTGTGGAGAAAGTTTCGGATACCGTACTTTCTGTTTCTTCTTCTTCTACCAGTGCTGAAGAGCAGGGTAGTCATACGGCAGTGGACAGTCAGGGTCATCACACGTCCCAAGTGGCTGGTCCTTCTGATGCATATGTTCAACCGCTAAATGTACCCTCGGAGGATGACATACCTCCTTGTTCTCTGTCCCAGTCTAATTTACCAGGTGTTCAGCAGTCTATCTCTGTACTTCAGACCGATGCTGACATGGAAGTGGATCCTTCTGATGCTGACGTAGTTCAGGCTGCTTTAGTTGCTTCTTCTTTTTCTTCTGCACGTTCGGCTGTTCCCATACTTGTTGAAACTCAGCAAGGGGGTGACCCCTTGGTTTCTCCTTCTTCTCCTTTATTGGAATCTTCTTCTGGTGGTACTGCAGGGCGGAGGCGTGGTCGTTCGGCCTCCAGAGGACGGATTAAGCCTTTGCAGAAGGGATCAATAGACACTCCGGATGTTGGATATGGCTAATTTCCTTATGGCATTTTGTAATGTCAATCTGATGCTTTCTTTGTCCAAAAGGATTTGTGTGGCGGATTGGATTCAGACGTACCAGTTTGACTTGTTGTGTTTACTGGATGTTGGTCAGCTGCCAATGCCCAGAACAATGGTCTGGGATGTGTCCTTATGATGTTCAGTGGTCTACGGACTGGACAAGCACTCTGGTTTGGTGGTATTGTGGAATTCCTCCACAGTACATGTTTTGGATGTTATGCATTTGGTGCCGGGTCGTTTACTTTGTTTAGATATTAAGTTTCAGTCAGATTATTACAGAGTCTTTTTTCTTTATGCTTATGTTAATCTGGGCGAGAGATGTAAATTGTTTAAATGTCTTTTACCCTTTTTGCAGGTGGACTATTCAGTCATCGTGGCGGGGATTTTAATGCTCATATGGCTGATGACTCTCACAAACACAAATGTGATGTCAAACTTTGTCACAAAATAATGTCGCAAGCTGGTTTGTCATTAAGTTTTTCTCCGCCCTTTTCTTATTTTAAAGGTACAGTTCGTACATTAATTGATTTTTGTTGGCATACCCCAGATGTAGCCTGTTCTAATTTTGATTATTTTTTCCTTCCTTTTGCTGACCATGCTCTTTTGGCGTATACCTTTGGCACTGCCACTACTTTACATAGAGGGAAAAGCTATGTGAAGATGAGTCCAACTCGTATACAATCCGGTGAATGGGCTGTCATTTGGCAAGACCTGTGGCAAGGGCAGATGTCCCTTTGGGATTTATATGATTCTGCCGTTCACTGGTGGAGGGACTTTAAGGTTAAATTGCTTGGCAGGTACTGTGACTATGTTCATGAATATTGTTTACAGCTTAAAGTGACTACTTCTGCTGCCTATCACGATTATGTAAGTCATGCTAATGCGAATTTGTCTTCTACCCTCACAGCTTTGCGCAGGCTTTATGACTTAAATGTGGAGAGAGTGAAGACCAAACTCTTTAACTTGGCCCATTCCTTAAAGGGTTCAGGTGAGGAGTATTTACCATATGTGGGAAAGAAGAGGCTCCAACGTACCTCCACCATGCAATGTCTCAAGTCTCCTGAGGGCACCTTGTGTAATACGCTGCAAGGGATGCAGAATATTGTTTTTCAGCATTTGTCTCATTTGTATGGTGGTAAACCACCTGTTTCATATTTTTGGGGATTACCAAAGTTGCCCCCTTCTCATAGGGCAAGTATTGATGCTGCTATTACTTTGTCAGAAGTGCGACATGTTATCCATAATCTTGCTAACCTGACTTCTGTTCCTGGTTTGGACGGTATCCCCTACCTTTTCTATACTAAGTTGACAGATGACCATTTGCGGGTGTTAGTTTCTGTGTTTAATGACTGGCTGTCCTTTGGTATTAATGATGTTTCATTTCTTTCTGTTGCAGTGAAATTTTTGTGGAAGAAAGGTCATAGGGCGGACTTGGCAAATTGGAGGCCTATTTCGCTCTGCAACACAGACTACAAGCTTTTTATGAAGATCTTACAGCTTCGTCTGTCTGCTTCCATGTCTCTTCTTTTGGACCCAGGGGTTTTGGTGTGCCGGGTCGGCCAGTCTGGGATCTTTTACATCTCTACAAATCAGTTTTTTCTCTCTCTTCCCCTCCTTTGGGTGGTGTCCTTTCATGTGACCTGTCTCAGGCCTTTGATAACATCTCTCATCCTGTTCTTTTCTCCATTCTTTCTTCTTATGGCTTTGGGAAGAAGTTTCTTGGTTGTCTTTCTTCTATTTTTCAGGGTTCTACACTTGCTCCTCTGGTTAATGGTCACTTGGGTTTTTCTCTTCCAATGTTAAATGGGATTCGTCAAGGGTGTCCTTTGAGTAGTTACTTATTGGCTTTGGTGGTGGGTGCTGCTACCTTTTCTTTCCGGCACAAGGCTCTTCTTTCCCCATGTTCATTTTCTTGTCAGGGGGTACTCATTCCTAGAGTGGTTTCCTATGCTGATGACTTAGCTATGTTTGTGGATGATCCTGACCAGGTTAATACTTATTTTTTACCGCAGTTTTTACCCATTTTACAGTTGGTGGGGTGGACGGTTAACCTTACAAAGTCCTTTTTTTACTCTCCTAGTGCCGATTTACCTGATGTCCTTTTTGGTTTTCCGGTGATTCGCACCGGGGTGCACATACTAGGTGTTCCTTTTGGTTCTGACGATTTTGTTGCACACAGTTGTAAATCTCTTTTGTCTTCTTCATTAATGAGGTTGAATTACTGGCAAACCTTCCGCCTTTCTTTTAAGAAAAAGGCTTTGTTGTTAAATTCTATTTTTTTGGCTAAGTTTCTTTATGTTTTTTCTGTTTATTTTTTTCCGACTGTTTGGATTGCTTGGTTTCTCCATTTATTTTTTTCTTTCTTTTGGAAGTCAGGTTTAAATCCCATTCCCCGGGGTACTGTTTATGCCCCAGCGGAGCATGGGGGGTGTGGATTAAAACACCCCGTTCTTTTTTTGCAAGTTATGTTTTTACATAAGCTTTTTTCCCGTTTAAAGTCTCAGTCCTTTTCCATGCTTGCGAATATTTATAGGAATATGGCGCCTGGTTTTTGGGAGGCGTTGTTATTGGGCAGGAGGCCTCCTTGCCCTTCTTCCTTTTATCGTGATGTGGTTTTGGTAGTGAAAAGACATAAGCTTTATGATTTTGATGTAAATTTATCCTTTCCTGCTTGGTATTCCCAGGTCATGTCTGCTTCTGTTTTTATTAATGCTTATGAACATTTAACTTCTTTTCAACAGCAAGGTTTGTTGAATAGGAGGAGGTTTCTCAAGGCAGTGCCTCAGTGGCATGATTTTCTGTGGAGATTGTCTTTAGATAGATTGCCTATTAAATGTCATGTACATACAGCTCTGGACGGGGACAAATTGTGTTTTATGCACTGTGGTGAACCTGAAACTATTTTACATTTTTTATTTTCATGTAAGAGGATAGCTGGATTTTGGAAATTGTTTCGTCAGGATTTTTTTGTTCCTTGCCTCTACCCCCTTAGTTTGTCTAAGTGTCAGTGGGGGGATTATAAGGTTTCTTGGTCTACTGCCATTAGGGCAGCTGATTTTGTCCTGTGTTCCATTATGTATTTATTATGGTCAGCTAGATGTAAGGCATTTTATCAGAAGTTCATTATTCCAGTTCCCCAGTTGATTTTGATGTTAAAGTTTTGGTTGACTAAATGGGGGTATGCCAACTTTATTTTGTAATTTCTTTGTAGTTTCCCTCTTAGTTGTTCTCTTGTCCTTTTTGCTGTATGTCTTTTTCCATTGTTGTTTTGTGTCTAATAAATATTGGCTTACCTATGCATTTCAAGCATGTTTCTGCATAGAGAAAAAATAACCCTGGAAAGTTGTTTTTCTCCAAGAGGAAAAAAGCTAGGAGGCTGAAACTCTGCAGGTGTGTAGGGTATTATCCACCCTACAAAGGGGTAGGGCAATCCTGGTTCTGGCTTAACTGCCAGTTTCAGTATGACCATTTATTGTTTTTAGCTTTCTTTTTGCATTTCAAGCATGTTTCTGCATAGAGAAAAAATACCTGAGGAAAGTTGGTTTTCTCCAAGAGGGAAAAAGCTAGGAGGCTGAAACTTTGTAGGTGTGCAGGGTACTATCTACCCTACAAAGGGTAGGGCAATCCTGGTTCTGGCTTAACTGCCAGTTTCAGTATGACCGTTTATTGTTTTTAGCTTTCCTATGTATTTCAAGCATGTTTCTGCATAGAGAAAAAATAACCCTGGAAAGTTGTTTTTCTCCAAGTGGGAAAAAGCTAGGAGGCTGAAACTATGCAGGTGTGTACGGTACTATCCACCCAACAAAGGGCAGGGCAATCCTGGTTCTGGCTTAACTGCCAGTTTCAGTATGACCGTTTATTGTTTTTAGCTTTCCCTATGCATTTCAAGCATGTTTCTGCATAGAGAAAAATAACCCTGGAAAGTTGTTTTTCTCCAAGAGGGAAAAAGCTAGGAGGCTGAAACTCTGCAGATGTGTAGGGTACTATCCACCCTACAAAGGGGTAGGGCAATCCTGGTTCTGGTTTAACTGCCAGTTTCAGTATGACCGTTTATTGTTTTTAGCTTTCCCTATGCATTTCAAGCATGTTTCTGCATAGAGAAAAAATAACCCTGTAAAGTTGTTTTTCTCCAAAATGGAAAAAGCTAGGAGGCTGAAACTCTGCATGTGTGTAGGGTACTATCCACCCTACAAAGGGGTAGGGCAATCCTGGTTCTGGCTTAACTGCCAGTTTCAGTATGACCGTTTATTGTTTTAGCTTTCCCTATGCATTTCAAGCATGTTTCTGCATAGAGAAATAATAACCCTGGAAAGTTGTTTTTCTCCAAGAGGGAAAAAGCTAGGAGGCTGAAACTCTGCAGGTGTATAGGATACTATCCACCCTACAAAGGGGTAGGGCAATCCTGGTTCTGGCTTAACTGCCAGTTTCAGTATGACCGTTTATTGTTTTTAGCTTTCCCTATGCATTTCAAGCATGTTTCTGCATAGAGAAAAAATAACCCTGGAAAGTTGTTTTTCTCCAAGAGGGAAAAAGCTAGGAGGCTGAAACTCTGCAGGTGTGTAGGGTACTATCCACCCTACAAAGGGGTAGGGCAATCCTGGTTCTGGCTTAACTGCCAGTTTCAGTATGACTGTTTATTGTTTTTAGCTTTCCATATGCATTTCAAGCATGTTTCTGCATGGAGAAAAAATAACCCTGGAAAGTTGTTTTTCTCCAAGAGGAAAAAGCTAGGAGGCTGAAACTCTGCAGGTGTGTAGGGTATTATCCACCCTACAAAGGGGTAGGGCAATCCTGGTTCTGGCTTAACTGCCAGTTTCAGTATGACTGTTTATTGTTTTTAGCTTTCTTTTTGCATTTCAAGCATATTTCTGCATAGAGAAAAAATAACCCTGGAAAGTTGTTTTTCTCCAAGAGGGAAAAAGCTAGGAGGCTGAAACTTTGTAGATGTGTAGGGTACTATCCACCCTACAAAGGGTAGGGCAATCCTGGTTCTGGCTTAACTGCCAGTTTCAGTATGACCGTTTATTGTTTTTAGCTTTCCCTATGTATTTCAAGCATGTTTCTGCATAGAGAAAAATAACCCTGGAAAGTTGTTTTTCTCCAAGAGGGAAAAAGCTAGGAGGCTGAAACTATGCAGGTGTGTAGGGTACTATCCACCCTACAAAAGGGTAGGGAAATCCTGGTTCTGGCTTAACTGCCAGTTTCAGTATGACCGTTTATTGTTTTAGCTTTCCCTATGCATTTCAAGCATGTTTCTGCATGGAGAAAAATAACCCTGGAAAGTTGTTTTTCTCCAAGAGGAAAAAGCTAGGAGGCTGAAACTCTGCAGGTGTGTAGGGTATTATCCACCCTACAAAGAGGTAGGGCAATCCTGGTTCTGGCTTAACTGCCAGTTTCAGTATGACCGTTTATTGTTTTTAGCTTTCTTTTTGCATTTCAAGCATGTTTCTGCATAGAGAAAAAATACCTGTGGAAAGTTGTTTTTCTCCAAGAGGGAAAAAGCTAGGAGGCTGAAACTCTGCAGGTGTGTAGGGTACTATCCACCCTACAAAGGGGTAGGGCAATCCTGGTTCTGGCTTAACTGCCAGTTTCAGTATGACCGTTTATTGTTTTTAGCTTTCCCTATGCATTTCAAGCATGTTTCTGCATAGAGAAAAAATAACCCTGGAAAGTTGTTTTTCTCCAAGAGGGAAAAAGCTAGGAGGCTGAAACTCTGCAGGTGTGTAGGGTACTATCCACCCTACAAAGGGTAGGGCAATCCTGGTTCTGGCTTAACTGCCAGTTTCAGTATGACCGTTTATTGTTTTAGCTTTCCCTATGCATTTCAAGCATGTTTCTGCATAGAGAAAAAATAACCCTGGAAAGTTGTTTTTCTCCAAGAGGGAAAAAGCTAGGAGGCTGAAACTCTGCAGGTGTGTAGGGTACTATCCACCCTACAAAGGGGTAGGGCAATCCTGGTTCTGGCTTAACTGCCAGTTTCAGTATGACCGTTTATTGTTTTTAGCTTTCCCTATGCATTTCAAGCATGTTTCTGCATAGAGAAAAAATAACCCTGGAAAGTTGTTTTTCTCCAAGAGGGAAAAAGCTAGGAGGCTGAAACTCTGCAGGTGTGTAGGGTACTATCCACCCTACAAAGGGGTAGGGCAATCCTGGTTCTGGCTTAACTGCCAGTTTCAGTATGACCATTTATTGTTTTTAGCTTTCCCTATGCATTTCAAGCATGTTTCTGCATAGAGAAAAAATAACCCTGGAAAGTTGTTTTTCTCCAAGAGGGAAAAAGCTAGGAGGCTGAAACTCTGCAGGTGTGTAGGGTACTATCCACCCTACAAAGGGTAGGGCAATCCTGGTTCTGGCTTAACTGCCAGTTTCAGTATGACCGTTTATTGTTTTAGCTTTCCCTATGCATTTCAAGCATGTTTCTGCATAGAGAAAAATAACCCTGGAAAGTTGTTTTTCTCCAAGAGGGAAAAAGCTAGGAGGCTGAAACTCTGCAGGTGTGTAGGGTACTATCCACCCTACAAAGGGGTAGGGCAATCCTGGTTCTGGCTTAACTGCCAGTTTCAGTATGACCGTTTATTGTTTTTAGCTTTCCCTATGCATTTCAAGCATGTTTCTGCATAGAGAAAAAATAACCCTGGAAAGTTGTTTTTCTCCAAGAGGGAAAAAGCTAGGAGGCTGAAACTCTGCAGGTGTGTAGGGTACTATCCACCCTACAAAGGGGTAGGGCAATCCTGGTTCTGGCTTAACTGCCAGTTTCAGTATGACCGTTTATTGTTTTTAGCTTTCCCTATGCATTTCAAGCATGTTTCTGCATAGAGAAAAAATAACCCTGGAAAGTTGTTTTTCTCCAAGAGGGAAAAAGCTAGGAGGCTGAAACTCTGCAGGTGTGTAGGGTACTATCCACCCTACAAAGGGGTAGGGCAATCCTGGTTCTGGCTTAACTGCCAGTTTCAGTATGACCGTTTATTGTTTTTAGCTTTCCCTATGCATTTCAAGCATGTTTCTGCATAGAGAAAAATAACCCTGGAAAGTTGTTTTTCTCCAAGAGGAAAAAGCTAGGAGGCTGAAACTCTGCAGGTGTGTAGGGTACTATCCACCCTACAAAGGGGTAGGGCAATCCTGGTTCTGGCTTAACTGCCAGTTTCAGTATGACCGTTTATTGTTTTTAGCTTTCCCTATGCATTTCAAGCATGTTTCTGCATAGAGAAAAAATAACCCTGGAAAGTTGTTTTTCTCCAAGAGGGAAAAAGCTAGGAGGCTGAAACTCTGCAGGTGTGTAGGGTACTATCCACCCTACAAAGGGGTAGGGCAATCCTGGTTCTGGCTTAACTGCCAGTTTCAGTATGACCGTTTATTGTTTTAGCTTTCCCTATGCATTTCAAGCATGTTTCTGCATAGAGAAAAAATAACCCTGGAAAGTTGTTTTTCTCCAAGAGGGAAAAAGCTAGGAGGCTGAAACTCTGCAGGTGTGTAGGGTACTATCCACCCTACAAAGGGGTAGGGCAATCCTGGTTCTGGCTTAACTGCCAGTTTCAGTATGACCGTTTATTGTTTTTAGCTTTCCCTATGCATTTCAAGCATGTTTCTGCATAGAGAAAAATAACCCTGGAAAGTTGTTTTTCTCCAAGAGGAAAAAGCTAGGAGGCTGAAACTCTGCAGGTGTGTAGGGTACTATCCACCCTACAAAGGGGTAGGGCAATCCTGGTTCTGGCTTAACTGCCAGTTTCAGTATGACCGTTTATTGTTTTAGCTTTCCCTATGCATTTCAAGCATGTTTCTGCATAGAGAAAAAATAACCCTGGAAAGTTGTTTTTCTCCAAGAGGGAAAAAGCTAGGAGGCTGAAACTCTGCAGGTGTGTAGGGTACTATCCACCCTACAAAGGGGTAGGGCAATCCTGGTTCTGGCTTAACTGCCAGTTTCAGTATGACCGTTTATTGTTTTTAGCTTTCCTATGCATTTCAAGCATGTTTCTGCATAGAGAAAAAATAACCCTGGAAAGTTGTTTTTCTCCAAGAGGAAAAAAGCTAGGAGGCTGAAACTCTGCAGGTGTGTAGGGTACTATCCACCCTACAAAGGGGTAGGGCAATCCTGGTTCTGGCTTAACTGCCAGTTTCAGTATGACCGTTTATTGTTTTAGCTTCCCTATGCATTTCAAGCATGTTTCTGCATAGAGAAAAAATAACCCTGGAAAGTTGTTTTTCTCCAAGAGGGAAAAAGCTAGGAGGCTGAAACTCTGCAGGTGTGTAGGGTACTATCCACCCTACAAAGGGGTAGGGCAATCCTGGTTCTGGCTTAACTGCCAGTTTCAGTATGACCGTTTATTGTTTTTAGCTTTCCCTATGCATTTCAAGCATGTTTCTGCATAGAGAAAAATAACCCTGGAAAGTTGTTTTTCTCCAAGAGGGAAAAAGCTAGGAGGCTGAAACTCTGCAGGTGTGTAGGGTACTATCCACCCTACAAAGGGGTAGGGCAATCCTGGTTCTGGCTTAACTGCCAGTTTCAGTATGACCGTTTATTGTTTTTAGCTTTCCCTATGCATTTCAAGCATGTTTCTGCATAGAGAAAAAATAACCCTGGAAAGTTGTTTTTCTCCAAGAGGGAAAAAGCTAGGAGGCTGAAACTCTGCAGGTGTGTAGGGTACTATCCACCCTACAAAGGGGTAGGGCAATCCTGGTTCTGGCTTAACTGCCAGTTTCAGTATGACCGTTTATTGTTTTTAGCTTTCCCTATGCATTTCAAGCATGTTTCTGCATAGAGAAAAAATAACCCTGGAAAGTTGTTTTTCTCCAAGAGGGAAAAGCTAGGAGGCTGAAACTCTGCAGGTGTGTAGGGTACTATCCACCCTACAAAGGGGTAGGGCAATCCTGGTTCTGGCTTAACTGCCAGTTTCAGTATGACCGTTTATTGTTTTTAGCTTTCCCTATGCATTTCAAGCATGTTTCTGCATAGAGAAAAATAACCCTGGAAAGTTGTTTTTCTCCAAGAGGAAAAAGCTAGGAGGCTGAAACTCTGCAGGTGTGTAGGGTACTATCCACCCTACAAAGGGGTAGGGCAATCCTGGTTCTGGCTTAACTGCCAGTTTCAGTATGACCGTTTATTGTTTTAGCTTTCCCTATGCATTTCAAGCATGTTTCTGCATAGAGAAAAATAACCCTGGAAAGTTGTTTTTCTCCAAGAGGGAAAAAGCTAGGAGGCTGAAACTCTGCAGGTGTGTAGGGTACTATCCACCCTACAAAGGGTAGGGCAATCCTGGTTCTGGCTTAACTGCCAGTTTCAGTATGACCGTTTATTGTTTTTAGCTTTCCCTATGCATTTCAAGCATGTTTCTGCATAGAGAAAAAATAACCCTGGAAAGTTGTTTTTCTCCAAGAGGGAAAAAGCTAGGAGGCTGAAACTCTGCAGGTGTGTAGGGTACTATCCACCCTACAAAGGGGTAGGGCAATCCTGGTTCTGGCTTAACTGCCAGTTTCAGTATGACCGTTTATTGTTTTTAGCTTTCCCTATGCATTTCAAGCATGTTTCTGCATAGAGAAAAAATAACCCTGGAAAGTTGTTTTTCTCCAAGAGGGAAAAGCTAGGAGGCTGAAACTCTGCAGGTGTGTAGGGTACTATCCACCCTACAAAAGGGTAGGGCAATCCTGGTTCTGGCTTAACTGCCAGTTTCAGTATGACCGTTTATTGTTTTTAGCTTTCCTATGCATTTCAAGCATGTTTCTGCATAGAGAAAAAATAACCCTGGAAAGTTGTTTTTCTCCAAGAGGGAAAAAGCTAGGAGGCTGAAACTCTGCAGGTGTGTAGGGTACTATCCACCCTACAAAGGGGTAGGGCAATCCTGGTTCTGGCTTAACTGCCAGTTTCAGTATGACCGTTTATTGTTTTTAGCTTTCCCTATGCATTTCAAGCATGTTTCTGCATAGAGAAAAAATAACCCTGGAAAGTTGTTTTTCTCCAAGAGGGAAAAGCTAGGAGGCTGAAACTCTGCAGGTGTGTAGGGTACTATCCACCCTACAAAGGGTAGGGCAATCCTGGTTCTGGCTTAACTGCCAGTTTCAGTATGACCGTTTATTGTTTTTAGCTTTCCCTATGCATTTCAAGCATGTTTCTGCATAGAGAAAAATAACCCTGGAAAGTTGTTTTTCTCCAAGAGGGAAAAAGCTAGGAGGCTGAAACTCTGCAGGTGTGTAGGGTACTATCCACCCTACAAAGGGGTAGGGCAATCCTGGTTCTGGCTTAACTGCCAGTTTCAGTATGACCGTTTATTGTTTTAGCTTTCCTATGCATTTCAAGCATGTTTCTGCATAGAGAAAAAATAACCCTGGAAAGTTGTTTTTCTCCAAGAGTGAAAAAGCTAGGAGGCTGAAACTCTGCAGGTGTGTAGGGTACTATCCACCCTACAAAGGGGTAGGGCAATCCTGGTTCTGGCTTAACTGCCAGTTTCAGTATGACCGTTTATTGTTTTAGCTTTCCTATGCATTTCAAGCATGTTTCTGCATAGAGAAAAAATAACCCTGGAAAGTTGTTTTTCTCCAAGAGGGAAAAAGCTAGGAGGCTGAAACTCTGCAGGTGTGTAGGGTACTATCCACCCTACAAAGGGGTAGGGCAATCCTGGTTCTGGCTTAACTGCCAGTTTCAGTATGACCGTTTATTGTTTTTGCTTTCCCTATGCATTTCAAGCATGTTTCTGCATAGAGAAAAATAACCCTGGAAAGTTGTTTTTCTCCAAGAGGGAAAAAGCTAGGAGGCTGAAACTCTGCAGGTGTGTAGGGTACTATCCACCCTACAAAGGGGTAGGGCAATCCTGGTTCTGGCTTAACTGCCAGTTTCAGTATGACCGTTTATTGTTTTTAGCTTTCCCTATGCATTTCAAGCATGTTTCTGCATAGAGAAAAAATAACCCTGGAAAGTTGTTTTTCTCCAAGAGGGAAAAAGCTAGGAGGCTGAAACTCTGCAGGTGTGTAGGGTACTATCCACCCTACAAAGGGGTAGGGCAATCCTGGTTCTGGCTTAACTGCCAGTTTCAGTATGACCGTTTATTGTTTTTAGCTTTCCCTATGCATTTCAAGCATGTTTCTGCATAGAGAAAAAATAACCCTGGAAAGTTGTTTTTCTCCAAGAGGAAAAAGCTAGGAGGCTGAAACTCTGCAGGTGTGTAGGGTACTATCCACCCTACAAAGGGGTAGGGCAATCCTGGTTCTGGCTTAACTGCCAGTTTCAGTATGACCGTTTATTGTTTTAGCTTTCCCTATGCATTTCAAGCATGTTTCTGCATAGAGAAAAAATAACCCTGGAAAGTTGTTTTTCTCCAAGAGGGAAAAAGCTAGGAGGCTGAAACTCTGCAGGTGTGTAGGGTACTATCCACCCTACAAAGGGGTAGGGCAATCCTGGTTCTGGCTTAACTGCCAGTTTCAGTATGACCGTTTATTGTTTTTAGCTTTCCTATGCATTTCAAGCATGTTTCTGCATAGAGAAAAAATAACCCTGGAAAGTTGTTTTTCTCCAAGAGGGAAAAGCTAGGAGGCTGAAACTCTGCAGGTGTGTAGGGTACTATCCACCCTACAAAGGGGTAGGGCAATCCTGGTTCTGGCTTAACTGCCAGTTTCAGTATGACCGTTTATTGTTTTTAGCTTTCCCTATGCATTTCAAGCATGTTTCTGCATAGAGAAAAAATAACCCTGGAAAGTTGTTTTTCTCCAAGAGGGAAAAAGCTAGGAGGCTGAAACTCTGCAGGTGTGTAGGGTACTATCCACCCTACAAAGGGTAGGGCAATCCTGGTTCTGGCTTAAATGCCAGTTTCAGTATGACCGTTTATTGTTTTAGCTTTCCCTATGCATTTCAAGCATGTTTCTACATAGAGAAAAAATAACCCTGGAAATTTGTTTTTCTCCAAGAGGGAAAAAGCTAGGAGGCTGAAACTCTGCAGGTGTGTAGGGTACTATCCACCCTACAAAGGGGTGGGGCAATCCTGGTTCTGGCTTAACTGCCAGTTCCAGTATGACCTCACTTCCCTCTGTGGAGGAGGTGGGGTCTGCAGCACTGCAGCAGAGCGCTGGTGAGGAGACTGCTCCTGTTTCTAATGTTCCTGTTACTGCTACAACGTTTTCTGAGATGAAAATTGTGAATACTTATTCTTTAGCTGCTGTTCCTGAAGATCCTACATTGTCTATGGCTGGTAAAAGCGCTAGGGATGTGCAGACTTCTGCTGTTCTGGATTGGGGTAGTGCAGATATTGATTTTCCGCCGCCGGCTGATTCACTGGCAGCTTCCGTTTTTCAGGCTGGTAAAACTTCATTTTCTGCTTCTTCCCACTCTTCTACTAGTGCCTCTAAGGTTGCACAAGTGTTTAAAAGGCCTTTTAAGGCAGTAGAAGTTTCAGATATGTCTGAAAATAGCGCAAAACGCGCTACAGAAAAAAAGACACTTTTGCACTTTAAAATTGGCGCCAAAACCGGCTTGCAGAACGCCGAGAAAGACATTACAGCCTTACAAACTTCAAATACTGCTTGCACAGCCCCTGATGGACTTGCAAACCCCATTCCACCTAAATTATACTCTCAGGCAGCTTCTCCTTCACATCCCAGTCGGACTTTTCAACAAAAGTCATGCATTAGGTTTAAAACGGCAAAAAATGACAGGATGTCATTAAAAGGCTTATGGGCTGATCTGCTTGCTCCTGCAGGTCTGAAGCTTTTAGACTTGGCTGGGATGATACCCTGGCCGAATGAGAACATGATTGAGGTATTTTTTGAGGTTCCTCTGGTTGCTGCAAATTTTTATGCTAAGTTTCAACAGAATAAGTCTATTTCTCCTTGGAATTTGTATGAGATCTCTCAGTTGAATGTGCAGCTGAAGAAAAAGTTGAAGTTGTCTTTTAAAACTATCTATATGTCTTCTGACATGATTAAAGCCCACATTTCTCAGCGTTGTTCTGAAGTACATAGTGTTGTTAAAACTTGTTCTCCTGATCTACCTGGAGTCTGGGATGGAGGCTGGGAGGTTTGGGTGACTATGATAAAGTCACTGACAAAGGTATTGCTCATCTTCCAGGTGTATGTTTTGTAGGCGGACATAGGGGCACTATTAGATATGCTGGCCAGCCACGTTTTTGTTTCTTTTGTGGGGACTTTTCTCATCTCATATCTGACTGTCCTGCCAAAAAATGTACTTGGTGCGGCTCCCTCTCGCACTTTACCAGGTCTTGTCCTAACAAATGTCCTCATTGCGGAGAAGCACACCATTGGTCCCAGTGCCCTTTGGTGGACACTCCACTGGAGGAACCTGTTTCAGAGGTTGCTGTGGAGAAAGTTTCGGATACCGTACTTTCTGTTTCTTCTTCTTCTACCAGTGCTGAAGAGCAGGGTAGTCATACGGCAGTGGACAGTCAGGGTCATCACACGTCCCAAGTGGCTGGTCCTTCTGATGCATATGTTCAACCGCTAAATGTACCCTCGGAGGATGACATACCTCCTTGTTCTCTGTCCCAGTCTAATTTACCAGGTGTTCAGCAGTCTATCTCTGTACTTCAGACCGATGCTGACATGGAAGTGGATCCTTCTGATGCTGACGTAGTTCAGGCTGCTTTAGTTGCTTCTTCTTTTTCTTCTGCACGTTCGGCTGTTCCCATACTTGTTGAAACTCAGCAAGGGGGTGACCCCTTGGTTTCTCCTTCTTCTCCTTTATTGGAATCTTCTTCTGGTGGTACTGCAGGGCGGAGGCGTGGTCGTTCGGCCTCCAGAGGACGGATTAAGCCTTTGCAGAAGGGATCAATAGACACTCCGGATGTTGGATATGGCTAATTTCCTTATGGCATTTTGTAATGTCAATCTGATGCTTTCTTTGTCCAAAAGGATTTGTGTGGCGGATTGGATTCAGACGTACCAGTTTGACTTGTTGTGTTTACTGGATGTTGGTCAGCTGCCAATGCCCAGAACAATGGTCTGGGATGTGTCCTTATGATGTTCAGTGGTCTACGGACTGGACAAGCACTCTGGTTTGGTGGTATTGTGGAATTCCTCCACAGTACATGTTTTGGATGTTATGCATTTGGTGCCGGGTCGTTTACTTTGTTTAGATATTAAGTTTCAGTCAGATTATTACAGAGTCTTTTTTCTTTATGCTTATGTTAATCTGGGCGAGAGATGTAAATTGTTTAAATGTCTTTTACCCTTTTTGCAGGTGGACTATTCAGTCATCGTGGCGGGGGATTTTAATGCTCATATGGCTGATGACTCTCACAAACACAAATGTGATGTCAAACTTTGTCACAAAATAATGTCGCAAGCTGGTTTGTCATTAAGTTTTTCTCCGCCCTTTTCTTATTTTAAAGGTACAGTTCGTACATTAATTGATTTTTGTTGGCATACCCCAGATGTAGCCTGTTCTAATTTTGATTATTTTTTCCTTCCTTTTGCTGACCATGCTCTTTTGGCGTATACCTTTGGCACTGCCACTACTTTACATAGAGGGAAAAGCTATGTGAAGATGAGTCCAACTCGTATACAATCCGGTGAATGGGCTGTCATTTGGCAAGACCTGTGGCAAGGGCAGATGTCCCTTTGGGATTTATATGATTCTGCCGTTCACTGGTGGAGGGACTTTAAGGTTAAATTGCTTGGCAGGTACTGTGACTATGTTCATGAATATTGTTTACAGCTTAAAGTGACTACTTCTGCTGCCTATCACGATTATGTAAGTCATGCTAATGCGAATTTGTCTTCTACCCTCACAGCTTTGCGCAGGCTTTATGACTTAAATGTGGAGAGAGTGAAGACCAAACTCTTTAACTTGGCCCATTCCTTAAAGGGTTCAGGTGAGGAGTATTTACCATATGTGGGAAAGAAGAGGCTCCAACGTACCTCCACCATGCAATGTCTCAAGTCTCCTGAGGGCACCTTGTGTAATACGCTGCAAGGGATGCAGAATATTGTTTTTCAGCATTTGTCTCATTTGTATGGTGGTAAACCACCTGTTTCATATTTTTGGGGATTACCAAAGTTGCCCCCTTCTCATAGGGCAAGTATTGATGCTGCTATTACTTTGTCAGAAGTGCGACATGTTATCCATAATCTTGCTAACCTGACTTCTGTTCCTGGTTTGGACGGTATCCCCTACCTTTTCTATACTAAGTTGACAGATGACCATTTGCGGGTGTTAGTTTCTGTGTTTAATGACTGGCTGTCCTTTGGTATTAATGATGTTTCATTTCTTTCTGTTGCAGTGAAATTTTTGTGGAAGAAAGGTCATAGGGCGGACTTGGCAAATTGGAGGCCTATTTCGCTCTGCAACACAGACTACAAGCTTTTTATGAAGATCTTACAGCTTCGTCTGTCTGCTTCCATGTCTCTTCTTTTGGACCCAGGGGTTTTTGGTGTGCCGGGTCGGCCAGTCTGGGATCTTTTACATCTCTACAAATCAGTTTTTTCTCTCTCTTCCCCTCCTTTGGGTGGTGTCCTTTCATGTGACCTGTCTCAGGCCTTTGATAACATCTCTCATCCTGTTCTTTTCTCCATTCTTTCTTCTTATGGCTTTGGGAAGAAGTTTCTTGGTTGTCTTTCTTCTATTTTTCAGGGTTCTACACTTGCTCCTCTGGTTAATGGTCACTTGGGTTTTTCTCTTCCAATGTTAAATGGGATTCGTCAAGGGTGTCCTTTGAGTAGTTACTTATTGGCTTTGGTGGTGGGTGCTGCTACCTTTTCTTTCCGGCACAAGGCTCTTCTTTCCCCATGTTCATTTTCTTGTCAGGGGGTACTCATTCCTAGAGTGGTTTCCTATGCTGATGACTTAGCTATGTTTGTGGATGATCCTGACCAGGTTAATACTTATTTTTTACCGCAGTTTTACCCATTTTACAGTTGGTGGGGTGGACGGTTAACCTTACAAAGTCCTTTTTTTACTCTCCTAGTGCCGATTTACCTGATGTCCTTTTTGGTTTTCCGGTGATTCGCACCGGGGTGCACATACTAGGTGTTCCTTTTGGTTCTGACGATTTTGTTGCACACAGTTGTAAATCTCTTTTGTCTTCTTCATTAATGAGGTTGAATTACTGGCAAACCTTCCGCCTTTCTTTTAAGAAAAAGGCTTTGTTGTTAAATTCTATTTTTTTGGCTAAGTTTCTTTATGTTTTTTCTGTTTATTTTTTTCCGACTGTTTGGATTGCTTGGTTTCTCCATTTATTTTTTTCTTTCTTTTGGAAGTCAGGTTTAAATCCCATTCCCCGGGGTACTGTTTATGCCCCAGCGGAGCATGGGGGGTGTGGATTAAAACACCCCGTTCTTTTTTTGCAAGTTATGTTTTTACATAAGCTTTTTTCCCGTTTAAAGTCTCAGTCCTTTTCCATGCTTGCGAATATTTATAGGAATATGGCGCCTGGTTTTTGGGAGGCGTTGTTATTGGGCAGGAGGCCTCCTTGCCCTTCTTCCTTTTATCGTGATGTGGTTTTGGTAGTGAAAAGACATAAGCTTTATGATTTTGATGTAAATTTATCCTTTCCTGCTTGGTATTCCCAGGTCATGTCTGCTTCTGTTTTTATTAATGCTTATGAACATTTAACTTCTTTTCAACAGCAAGGTTTGTTGAATAGGAGGAGGTTTCTCAAGGCAGTGCCTCAGTGGCATGATTTTCTGTGGAGATTGTCTTTAGATAGATTGCCTATTAAATGTCATGTACATACAGCTCTGGACGGGGACAAATTGTGTTTTATGCACTGTGGTGAACCTGAAACTATTTTACATTTTTTATTTTCATGTAAGAGGATAGCTGGATTTTGGAAATTGTTTTGTCAGGATTTTTTTGTTCCTTGCCTCTACCCCCTTAGTTTGTCTAAGTGTCAGTGGGGGGATTATAAGGTTTCTTGGTCTACTGCCATTAGGGCAGCTGATTTTGTCCTGTGTTCCATTATGTATTTATTATGGTCAGCTAGATGTAAGGCATTTTATCAGAAGTTCATTATTCCAGTTCCCCAGTTGATTTTGATGTTAAAGTTTTGGTTGACTAAATGGGGTATGCCAACTTTATTTTGTAATTTCTTTGTAGTTTCCCTCTTAGTTGTTCTCTTGTCCTTTTTGCTGTATGTCTTTTTCCATTGTTGTTTTGTGTCTAATAAATATTGGCTTACCTATGCATTTCAAGCATGTTTCTGCATAGAGAAAAAATAACCCTGGAAAGTTGTTTTTCTCCAAGAGGGAACAAGCTAGGAGGCTGAAACTCTGCAGGTGTGTAGGGTACTATCCACCCTATAAAGGGGTAGGGCAATCCTGGTTCTGGCTTAATTGCCAGTTTCAGTATGACCGTTTATTGTTTTTAAGTTTCCCTTTGCATTTTAAGCATGTTCCTGCATAGAGAAATAATAACCCTGGAAAGTTGTTTTTCTCCAAGAGGAAAAAAGCTAGGAGGCTGAAACTCTACAGGTGTGTAGGGTATTATCCACCCTACAAAAGGAGTAGGGCAATCCTGGTTCTGGCTTAACTGCCAGTTTCAGTATGACCATTTATTGTTTTTAACTTTCTTTTTGCATTTCAAGCATGTTTCTGCATAGAGAAAAAAATACCTGAGGAAAGTTGGTTTTCTCCAAGAGGGAAAAAGCTAGGAGGCTGAAACTTTGTAGGTGTGCAGGGTACTATCCACCCTACAAAGGGGTAGGGCAATCCTGGTTCTGTCTTAACTGCCAGTTTCAGTATGACCGTTTATTGTTTTTAGCTTTTCCTATGTATTTCAAGCATGTTTTTGCATAGAGAAAAAATAACCCTGGAAAGTTGTTTTTCTCCAAGAGGGAAAAAGCTAGGAGGCTGACACTATGCAGGTGTGTAGGGTACTATCCACCCTACAAAGGGGCAGGGCAATCCTGGTTCTGGCTTAACTGCCAGTTTCAGTATGACCGTTTATTGTTTTTAGCTTTCCCTATGCATTTCAAGCATGTTTCTGCATTGAGAAAAAATAACCCTGGAAAGTTGTTTTTCTCCAAGAGGGAAAAAGCTAGGAGGCTGAAACTCTGCAGATGTGTCGGGTACTATCCATCCTACAAAGGGGTAGGGCAATCCTGGTTCTGGTTTAACTGCCAGTTTCAGTATGACCGTTTATTGTTTTTAGCTTTCCCTATGCATTTCAAGCATGTTTCTGCATAGAGAAAAAATAACCCTGTAAAGTTGTTTTTCTCCAAAATGGAAAAAGCTAGGAGGCTGAAACTCTGCATGTGTGTAGGGTACTATCCACCCTACAAAGGGGTAGGGCAATCCTGGTTCTGGCTTAACTGCCAGTTTCAGTATGACCGTTTATTGTTTTTAGCTTTCCCTATGCATTTCAAGCATGTTTCTGCATAGAGAAATAATAACCCTGGAAAGTTGTTTTTCTCCAAGAGGGAAAAAGCTAGGAGGCTGAAACTCTGCAGGTGTATAGGATACTATCCACCCTACAAAGGGGTAGGGCAATCCTGGTTCTGGCTTAACTGCCAGTTTCAGTATGACCGTTTATTGTTTTTAGCTTTCCCTATGCATTTCAAGCATGTTTCTGCATAGAGAAAAAATAACCCTGGAAAGTTGTTTTTCTCCAAGAGGGAAAAGCTAGGAGGCTGAAACTCTGCAGGTGTGTAGGGTACTATCCACCCTACAAAGGGGTAGGGCAATCCTGGTTCTGGCTTAACTGCCAGTTTCAGTATGACTGTTTATTGTTTTTAGCTTTCCCTATGCATTTCAAGCATGTTTCTGCATAGAGAAAAAATAACCCTGGAAAGTTGTTTTTCTCCAAGAGGAAAAAGCTAGGAGGCTGAAACTCTGCAGGTGTGTAGGGTATTATCCACCCTACAAAGGGGTAGGGCAATCCTGGTTCTGGCTTAACTGCCAGTTTCAGTATGACTGTTTATTGTTTTTAGCTTTCCTATGCATTTCAAGCATGTTTCTGCATAGAGAAAAATAACCCTGGAAAGTTGTTTTTCTCCAAGAGGGAAAAAGCTAGGAGGCTGAAACTTTGCAGGTGTGTAGGGTACTGTCCACCCTACAAAGGGTAGGGCAATCCTGGTTCTGGCTTAACTGCCAGTTTCAGTATGACCGTTTATTGTTTTTAGCTTTCCCTATGCATTTCAAGCATGTTTCTGCATAGAGAAAAATAACCCTGGAAAGTTGTTTTTCTCCAAGAGGGAAAAAGCTAGGAGGCTGAAACTATGCAGGTGTGTAGGGTACTATCCACCCTACAAAGGGTAGGGCAATCCTGGTTCTGGCTTAACTGCCAGTTTCAGTATGACCGTTTATTGTTTTAGCTTTCCCTATGCATTTCAAGCAAAAATAGGAAGTGCTGAAACTCTAGTA
>NC_056739.1:1802264645-1802280271 GCF_019279795.1 Protopterus annectens | reverse complement strand
GTTTCCCGTTTGTGACCGTTTATTGTTTTTAACTTTCCCTATGCATTTCAAGCATGTTTCTGCATAGACAAAAAATAACCCTGGAAAGTTGTTTTTTTCTCCAAGAGGGAAAAAGCTAGGAGGCTGAAACTCTGCAGGTGTGTAGGGTACTATCCACCTACAAAGGGGTAGGGCAATCCTGGTTCTGGCTTAACTGCCAGTTTCAGTATGACCGTTTATTGTTTTAGCTTTCCCTATGCATTTCAAGCATGTTTCTACATAGAGAAAAAATAACCCTGGAAATTTGTTTTTTCTCCAAGAGGGAAAAAGCTAGGAGGCTGAAACTCTGCAGGTGTGTAGGGCACTATCCACCCTACAAAGGGTAGGGCAATCCTGGTTCTGGCTTAACTGCCAGTTTCAGTATGACCGTTTATTGTTTTAGCTTTCAATATGCATTTCAAGCATGTTTCTGCATAGAGAAAAATAACCCTGGAAAGTGTTTTTTTCTCCAAGAGGGAAAAAGCTAGGAGGCTGAAACTCTGCAGGTGTGTAGGGTACTATCCACCTACAAAGGGGTGGGGCAATCCTGGTTCTGGCTTAACTGCCAGTTTCAGTATGACCGTTTATTGTTTTTAGCTTTCCCTATGCATTTCAAGCATGTTTCTGCATAGAGAAATAATAACCCTGGAAAGTTGTTTTTTTTGTCTCCAAGAGGAAAAAGCTAGGAGGCTGAAACTCTGCAGGTGTGTAGGGTACTATCCACCCTACAAAGGGGTAGGGCAATCCTGGTTCTGGCTTAACTGCCAGTTTCAGTATGACCGTTTATTGTTTATACCTGTTCCTATGCATTTCAAGCATGTTTCTGCATAGAGAAAAAATAACCCTGGAAAGTTGTTTTTCTCCAAGAGGGAAAAAGCTAGGAGGCTGAAACTCTGCAGGTGTGTAGGGTACTATCCACCCTACAAAGGGGTAGGGCAATCCTGGTTCTGGCTTAACTGCCAGTTTCAGTATGACCGTTTATTGTTTTTAGCTTTCCCTATGCATTTCAAGCATGTTTCTGCATAGAGAAAAAATAACCCTGGAAAGTTGTTTTTCTCCAAGAGGAAAAAGCTAGGAGGCTGAAACTCTGCAGGTGTGTAGGGTACTATCCACCCTACAAAGGGGTAGGGCAATCCTGGTTCTGGCTTAACTGCCAGTTTCAGTATGACCGTTTATTGTTTTTAGCTTTCCCTATGCATTTCAAGCATGTTTCTGCATAGAGAAAAATAACCCTAAGTTGTTTTTCTCCAAGAGGAAAAAAGCTAGGAGGCTGAAACTCTGCAGGTGTGTAGGGTATTATCCACCCTACAAAGGGGTAGGGCAATCCTGGTTCTGGCTTAACTGCCAGTTTCAAGTATGACCGTTTATTGTTTTTAAGTTTTCTTTTGCAAGTCAAGCATGTTTCTGCATAGAAAAAATACCTGTGGAAAGTTGTTTTTTCTCCAAGAGGGAAAAAGCTAGGAGGCTGAAACTCTGCAGGTGTGTAGGGTACTATCCACCCTACAAAGGGGTAGAGGCAATCCTGGTTCTGGCTTAACTGCCAGTTTCAGTATGACCGTTTATTGTTGTTAGCTTTCCTTTGCATTTCAAGCATGTTTCTGCATAGAGAAAAAAATAACCCTGGAAAGTTGTTTTTCTCAAGAGGGAAAAAGCTAGGAGGCTGAAACTCTGCAGGTGTGTAGGGTACTATCCACCCTACAAGGGGTAGGGCAATCCTGGTTCTGGCTTAACTGCCAGTTTCAGTATGACCGTTTATTGTTTTAGCTTTCCCTATGCATTTCAAGCATGTTTCTGCATAGTGGAAAAATAACCCTGGAAAGTTGTTTTTTCTCCAAGAGGGAAAAAGCTAGGAGGCTGAAACTCTGCAGGTGTGTAGGGTACTATCCACCCTACAAAGGGGTAGGGCAATCCTGGTTCTGGCTTAACTGCCAGTTTCAGTATGACCGTTTATTGTTTTTAGCTTTCCCTATGCATTTCAAGCATGTTTCTGCATAGAGAAAAAATAACCCTGGAAAGTTGTTTTTCTCCAAGAGGGAAAAAGCTAGGAGGCTGAAACTCTGCAGGTGTCGGGTATTATCCACCCTACAAAGGGGTAGGGCAATCCTGGTTCTGGCTTAACTGCCATTTTCAGTATGACCGTTTATTGTTTTTAGCTTTCCTTTGCATTTCAAGCATGTTTCTGCATAGAGAAAAATAACCCTGGAAAGTTGTTTTTCTCCAAGAGGGAAAAAGCTAGGAGGCTGAAACTCTGCAGGTGTGTGGGGTACTATCCACCCTACAAAGGGGTAGGGCAATCCTGGTTCTGGCTTAACTGCCAGTTTCAGTATGACCGTTTATTGTTTTTAGCTTTCCCTATGCATTTCAAGCATGTTTCTGCATAGAGAAAAAATAACCCTGGAAAGTTGTTTTTCTCCAAGAGGGGAAAAACTAGGAGGCTGAAACTCTGCAGGTGTGTAGGGTACTATCCACCTACAAAGGGGTAGGGCAATCCTGGTTCTGGCTTAACTGCCAGTTTCAGTATGACCGTTTATTGTTTTTAGCTTTCCCTATGCATTTCAAGCATGTTTCTGCATAGAGAAAAAATAACCCTGGAAAGTTGTTTTTCTCCAAGAGGGAAAAAGCTAGGAGGCTGAAACTCTGCAGGTGTGTAGGGTACTATCCACCCTACAAAGGGTAGGGCAATCCTGGTTCTGGCTCAACTGCCAGTTTCAGTATGACCGTTTATTGTTTTAGCTTTCCCTATGCATTTCAAGCATGTTTCTGCATGAGAAAAAATAACCCTGGAAAGTTGTTTTTCTCAAGAGGGAAAAAGCTAGGAGGCTGAAACTCTGCAGGTGTGTAGGGTACTATCCACCCTACAAAGGGTAGGGCAATCCTGGTTCTGGCTTAACTGCCAGTTTCAGTATGACCGTTTATTGTTTTTAGCTCTCCCTATGCATTTCAAGCATGTTTCTGCATAGAGAAAAATAACCCTGGAAAGTTGTTTTTCTCCAAGAGGGAAAAAGCTAGGAGGCTGAAGCTCTGCAGGTGTGTAGGGTTCAATCCGCCTACAAAAGGGTAGGGCAATCCTGGTTCTGGCTTAACTGCCAGTTTCAGTATGACCGTTTATTGTTTTTAGCTTTCCCTATGCATTTTAAGCATGTTTCTGCATAGAGAAAAATAACCCTGGAAAGTTGTTTTTTCTCCAAGAGGGAAAAAGCTAGGAGGCTGAAACTCTGCAGGTGTGTAGGGTACTATCCACCCTACAAAGGGTAGGGCAATCCTGGTTCTGGCTTAACTGCCAGTTTCAGTATGACCGTTTATTGTTTTTAGCTTTCCCTATGCATTTCAAGCATGTTTCTGCATAGAGAAAAATAACCCTGGAAAGTTGTTTTTCTCCAAGAGGGGAAAAAGCTAGGAGGCTGAAACTCTGCAGGTGTGTAGGGTATTATCCACCCTACAAAGGGGTAGGGCAATCCTGGTTCTGGCTTAACTGCCAGTTTCAGTATGACCGTTTATTGTTTTTAGCTTTCCTATCCATTTCAAGCATGTTTCTGCATAGAGAAAAGTAACCCTGGAAAGCTGTTTTTCTCCAAGAGGGAAAAAGCTAGGAGGCTGAAACTCTGCAGGTGTGTAGGGTACTATCCACCTGGGCAGGGCAATCCTGGTTCTGGCTTAACTGCCAGTTTCAGTATGACCGTTTATTGTTTTTAGCTTTCCCTATGCATTTCATCATGTTTCAGCATAGAGAAAAAATAACCCTGGAAAGTTGTTTTTCTCCAAGAGGGAAAAAGCTAGGAGGCTGAAACTCTGCAGGTGTGTAGGGTACTATCCACCCTACAAAGGGGTAGGGCAATCCTGGTTCTGGCTTAACTGCCAGTTTCAGTATGACCATTTATTGTTTTTAGCTTTCCCTATGCATTTCAAGCATGTTTCTGCATAGAGAAAAAATAACCCTGGAAAGTTGTTTTTTCTCCAAGAGGGAAAAAGCTAGGAGGCTGAAACTCTGCAGGTGTGTAGGGTACTATCCACCCTACAAAGGGGTAGGGCAATCCTGGTTCTGGCTTAACTGCCAGTTTCAGTATGACCGTTTATTGTTTTTAGCTTTCCCTATGCATTTCAAGCATGTTTCTGCATAGAGAAAAAATAACCCTGGAAAGTTGTTTTTCTCCAAGAGGGAAAAAGCTAGGAGGCTGAAACTCTGCAGGTGTGTAGGGTACTATCCACCCTACAAAGGGGTAGGGCAATCCTGGTTCTGGCTTAACTGCCAGTTTCAGTATGACCGTTTATTGTTTTTAGCTTTCCCTATGCATTTCAAGCATGTTTCTGCATAGAGAAAAAATAACCCTGGAAAGTTGTTTTCTCCAAGAGGGAAAAAGCTAGGAGGCTGAAACTATGCAGGTGTGTAGGGTACTATCCACCCTACAAAGGGGTAGGGCAATCCTGGTTCTGGCTTAACTGCCAGTTTCAGTATGACCGTTTATTGTTTTAGCTTTTCCTATGCATTTCAAGCATGTTTCTGCATAGAGAAAAAATAACCCTGGAAAGTTGTTTTTCTCCAAGAGGAAAAAGCTAGGAGGCTGAAACTCTGCAGGTGTGTAGGGTACTATCCACCCTACAAAGGGGTAGGGCAATCCTGGTTCTGGCTTAACTGCCAGTTTCAGTATGACCGTTTATTGTTTTAGCTTTCCTATGCATTTCAAGCATGTTTCTGCATAGAGAAAAAATAACCCTGAAAAGTTGTTTTTCTCCAAGAGGAAAAAGCTAGGAGGCTGAAACTCTGCAGGTGTGTAGGGTACTATCCACCCTACAAAGGGGTAGGGCAATCCTGGTTCTGGCTTAACTGCCAGTTTCAGTATGACCGTTTATTGTTTTAGCTTTCCCTATGCATTTCAAGCATGTTTCTGCATAGAGAAAAGTAACCCTGGAAAGTTGTTTTTCTCCAAGAGGGAAAAAGCTAGGAGGCTGAAACTCTGCAGGTGTGTAGGGTACTATCCACCCTACAAAGGGGTAGGGCAATCCTGGTTCTGGCTTAACTGCCAGTTTCAGTATGACCGTTTATTGTTTTAGCTTTCCTATGCATTTCAAGCATGTTTCTGCATAGAAGAAAAATAACCCTGGAAAGTTGTTTTTCTCCAAGAGGGAAAAAGCTAGGAGGCTGAAACTCTGCAGGTGTGTAGGGTACTATCCACCCTACAAAGGGGTAGGGCAATCCTGGTTCTGGCTTAACTGCCAGTTTCAGTATGACCGTTTATTGTTTTTGGCTTTCCCTATGCATTTCAAGCATGTTTCTACATAGAGAAAAAAATAACCCTGGAAATTTGTTTTTTCTCCAAGAGGGAAAAAGCTAGGAGGCTGAAACTCTGCAGGTGTGTAGGGTACTATCCACCCTACAAAGGGGTAGGGCAATCCTGGTTCTGGCTTAACTGCCAGTTTCAGTATGACCGTTTATTGTTTTAGCTTTCCCTATGCATTTCAAGCATGTTTCTGCATAGAGAAAAATAACCCTGGAAAGTTGTTTTTCTCCAAGAGGGAACAAGCTAGGAGGCTGAAACTCTGCAGGTGTGTAGGGTACTATCCACCCTATAAAGGGGTAGGGCAATCCTGGTTCTGGCTTAACTGCCAGTTTCAGTATGACCGTTTATTGTTTTAGCTTTCCCTATGCATTTCAAGCATGTTTCTGCATACTGGAAAAATAACCCTGGAAAGTTGTTTTCTCCAAGAGGGAAAAAGCTAGGAGGCTGAAACTCTGCAGGTGTGTAGGGTACTATCCACCCTACAAAGGGGTAGGGCAATCCTGGTTCTGGCTTAACTGCCAGTTTCAGTATGACCGTTTATTGTTTTTAGCTTTCCCTATGCATTTCAAGCATGTTTCTGCATAGAGAAAAATAACCCTGGAAAGTTGTTTTTCTCCAAGAGGGAAAAAGCTAGGAGGCTGAAACTCTGCAGGTGTGTAGGGTACTATCCACCCTACAAAGGGGTAGGGCAATCCTGGTTCTGGCTTAACTGCCAGTTTCAGTATGACCGTTTATTGTTTTTAGCTTTCCCTATGCATTTCAAGCATGTTTCTGCATAGAGAAAAATAACCCTGGAAAGTTGTTTTTCTCCAAGAGGGAAAAAGCTAGGAGGCTGAAACTCTGCAGGTGTGTGGAGTACTATCCACCCTACAAAGGGTAGGGCAATCCTGGTTCTGGCTTAACTGCCAGTTTCAGTATGACCGTTTATTGTTTTTAGCTTTCCCTATGCATTTCAAGCATGTTTCTGCATAGAGAAAAAATAACCCTGGAAAGTTGTTTTTCTCCAAGAGGGAAAAAGCTAGGAGGCTGAAACTCTGCAGGTGTGTAGGGTACTATCCACCCTACAAAGGGGTAGGGCAATCCTGGTTCTGGCTTAACTGCCAGTTTCAGTATGACCGTTTATTGTTTTAGCTTTCCCTATGCATTTCAAGCATGTTTCTGCATAGAGAAAAAATAACCCTGGAAAGTTGTTTTTCTCCAAGAGGGAAAAAGCTAGGAGGCTGAAACTCTGCAGGTGTGTAGGGTACTATCCACCCTACAAAGGGTAGGGCAATCCTGGTTCTGGCTTAACTGCCAGTTTCAGTATGACCGTTTATTGTTTTTAGCTTTCCCTATGCATTTCAAGCATGTTTCTGCATAGAGAAAAATAACCCTGGAAAGTAGTTTTTGTCCAAGAGGGAAAAGCTAGGAGGCTGAAACTCTGCAGGTGTGTAGGGTACTATCCACCCTACAAAGGGGTAGGGCAATCCTGGTTCTGGCTTAACTGCCAGTTTCAGTATGACCGTTTATTGTTTATAGCTTTTCCTATGCATTTCAAGCATGTTTCTGCATAGAGAAAAATAACCCTGGAAAGTTGTTTTTCTCCAAGAGGGAAAAAGCTAGGAGGCTGAAACTCTGCAGGTGTGTAGGGTACTATCCACCCTACAAAGGGTAGGGCAATCCTGGTTCTGGCTTAACTGCCAGTTTCAGTATGACCGTTTATTGTTTTAGCTTTCCCTATGCATTTCAAGCATGTTTCTGCATAGAGAAAAAATAACCCTGGAAAGTTGTTTTTCTCCAAGAGGGAACAAGCTAGGAGGCTGAAACTCTGCAGGTGTGTAGGGTACTATCCACCCTATAAAGGGGTAGGGCAATCCTGGTTCTGGCTTAACTGCCAGTTTCAGTATGACCGTTTATTGTTTTTAGCTTTCCCTATGCATTTCAAGCATGTTTCTGCATAGAGAAATAATAACCCTGGAAAGTTTATTTCTCCAAGAGGGAAAAAGCTAGGAGGCTGAAACTCTGCAGGTGTGTAGGGTACTATCCACCCTACAAAGGGGTAGGGCAATCCTGGTTCTGGCTTAACTGCCAGTTTCAGTATGACCGTTTATTGTTTTTAGCTTTCCCTATGCATTTCAAGCATGTTTCTGCATAGAGAAAAAATAACCCTGGAAAGTTGTTTTTCTGCAAGAGGGAAAAAGCTAGGAGGATGAAACTCTGCAGGTGTGTAGGGTACTATCCACCCTACAAAGGGGTAGGGCAATCCTGGTTCTGGCTTAACTGCCAGTTTCAGTATGACCGTTTATTGTTTTTAGCTTTCCCTATGCATTTCAAGCATGTTTCTGCATAGAGAAAAAATAACCCTGGAAAGTTGTTTTCTCCAAGAGGGAAAAAGCTAGGAGGCTGAAACTCTGCAGGTGTGTAGGGTACTATCCACCCTACAAAGGGGTAGGGCAATCCTGGTTCTGGCTTAACTGCCAGTTTCAGTATGACCGTTTATTGTTTTAGCTTTCCCTATGCATTTCAAGCATGTTTCTGCATAGAGAAAAATAACCCTGGAAAGTTGTTTTTCTCCAAGAGGGAAAAAGCTAGGAGGCTGAAACTCTGCAGGTGTGTAGGGTACTATCCACCCTACAAAGGGGTAGGGCAATCCTGGTTCTGGCTTAACTGCCAGTTTCAGTATGACCGTTTATTGTTTTAGCTTTCCCTATGCATTTCAAGCATGTTTCTGCATAGAGAAAAAATAACCCTGGAAAGTTGTTTTTCTCCAAGAGGGAAAAGCTAGGAGGCTGAAACTCTGCAGGTGTGTAGGGTACTATCCACCCTACAAAGGGGTAGGGCAATCCTGGTTCTGGCTTAACTGCCAGTTTCAGTATGACCGTTTATTGCTTTTAGCTTACTCTACGCATTTCAAGCATGTTTCTGCATAGAGAAAAAATAACCCTGGAAAGTTGTTTTCTCCAAGAGGGAAAAAGCTAGGAGGCTGAAACTATGCAGGTGTGTAGGGTACTATCCACCCTACAAAGGGTAGGGCAATCCTGGTTCTGGCTTAACTGCCAGTTTCAGTATGACCGTTTATTGTTTTAGCTTTCCCTATGCATTTCAAGCATGTTTCTGCATAGAGAAAAATAACCCTGGAAAGTTGTTTTTCTCCAAGAGGGAAAAAGCTAGGAGGCTGAAACTCTGCAGGTGTGTAGGGTACTATCCACCCTACAAAGGGGTAGGGCAATCCTGGTTCTGGCTTAACTGCCAGTTTCAGTATGACCGTTTATTGTTTTAGCTTTCCCTATGCATTTCAAGCATGTTTCTGCATAGAGAAAAAATAACCCTGGAAAGTTGTTTTTCTCCAAGAGGGAAAAAGCTAGGAGGCTGAAACTCTGCAGGTGTGTAGGGTACTATCCACCCTACAAAGGGGTAGGGCAATCCTGGTTCTGGCTTAACTGCCAGTTTCAGTATGACCGTTTATTGGTTTTAGCTTTCTCTACGCATTTCAAGCATGTTTCTGCATAGAGAAAAATAACCCTGGAAAGTTGTTTTCTCCAAGAGGGAAAAAGCTAGGAGGCTGAAACTCTGCAGGTGTGTAGGGTACTATCCACCCTACAAAGGGGTAGGGCAATCCTGGTTCTGGCTTAACTGCCAGTTTCAGTATGACCGTTTATTGTTTTTAGCTTTCCCTATGCATTTCAAGCATGTTTCTGCATAGAGAAAAAATAACCCTGGAAAGTTGTTTTTCTCCAAGAGGGAAAAAGCTAGGAGGCTGAAACTCTGCAGGTGTGTAGGGTACTATCCACCCTACAAAGGGTAGGGCAATCCTGGTTCTGGCTTAACTGCCAGTTTCAGTATGACCGTTTATTGTTTTTAGCTTTCCCTATGCATTTCAAGCATGTTTCTGCATAGAGAAAAATAACCCTGGAAAGTTGTTTTTCTCCAAGAGGAAAAAGCTAGGATGCTGAAACTCTGCAGGTGTGTAGGGTACTATCCACCCTACAAAGGGTAGGGCAATCCTGGTTCTGGCTTAACTGCCAGTTTCAGTATGACCGTTTATTGTTTTTAGCTTTCCCTATGCATTTCAAGCATGTTTCTGCATAGAGAAAAATAACCCTGGTAAGTTGTTTTTCTCCAAGAGGAAAAAGCTAGGAGGCTGAAACTCTGCAGGTGTGTAGGGTACTATCCACCCTACAAAGGGGTAGGGCAATCCTGGTTCTGGCTTAACTGCCAGTTTCAGTATGACCGTTTATTGTTTTTTAGCTTTCCCTATGCATTTCAAGCATGTTTCTGCATAGAGAAAAAATAACCCTGGAAAGTTGTTTTTCTCCAAGAGGGAAAAAGCTAGGAGGCTGAAACTCTGCAGGTGTGTAGGGTATTATCCACCCTACAAAGGGTAGGGCAATCCTGGTTCTGGCTTAACTGCCAGTTTCAGTATGACCATTTATTGTTTTTAGCTTTCTTTTTGCATTTCAAGCATGTTTCTGCATAGAGAAAAAAATACCTGTGGAAAGTTGTTTTTCTCCAAGAGGGAAAAAGCTAGGAGGCTGAAACTCTGCAGGTGTGTAGGGTACTATCCACCCTACAAAGGGTAGGGCAATCCTGGTTCTGGCTTAACTGCCAGTTTCAGTATGACCGTTTATTGTTTTTAGCTTTCCCTATGCATTTCAAGCATGTTTCTGCATAGAGAAAAATAACCCTGGAAAGTTGTTTTTCTCCAAGAGGGAAAAAGCTAGGAGGCTGAAACTCTGCAGGTGTGTAGGGTACTATCCACCCTACAAAGGGGTAGGGCAATCCTGGTTCTGGCTTAACTGCCAGTTTCAGTATGACCGTTTATTGTTTTAGCTTTCCTATGCATTTCAAGCATGTTTCTGCATAGAGAAAAAATAACCCTGGAAAGTTGTTTTTCTCCAAGAGGGAAAAAGCTAGGAGGCTGAAACTCTGCAGGTGTGTAGGGTACTATCCACCCTACAAAGGGTAGGGCAATCCTGGTTCTGGCTTAACTGCCAGTTTCAGTATGACCGTTTATTGTTTTTAGCTTTCCCTATGCATTTCAAGCATGTTTCTGCATAGAGAAAAAATAACCCTGGAAAGTTGTTTTTCTCCAAGAGGGAAAAAGCTAGGAGGCTGAAACTCTGCAGGTGTGTAGGGTACTATCCACCCTACAAAGGGGTAGGGCAATCCTGGTTCTGGCTTAACTGCCAGTTTCAGTATGACCGTTTATTGTTTTAGCTTTCCCTATGCATTTCAAGCATGTTTCTGCATAGAGAAAAATAACCCTGGAAAGTTGTTTTTCTCCAAGAGGGAAAAAGCTAGGAGGCTGAAACTCTGCAGGTGTGTAGGGTACTATCCACCTACAAAGGGGTAGGGCAATCCTGGTTCTGGCTTAACTGCCAGTTTCAGTATGACCGTTTATTGTTATTAGCTTTCCTATGCATTTCAAGCATGTTTCTGCATAGAGAAAAAATAACCCTGGAAAGTTGTTTTTCTCCAAGAGGGAAAAAGCTAGGAGGCTGAAACTCTGCAGGTGTGTAGGGTACTATCCACCTGGGTAGGGCAATCCTGGTTCTGGCTTAACTGCCAGTTTCAGTATGACCGTTTATTGTTTTTAGCTTTCCCTATGCATTTCAAGCATGTTTCTGCATAGAGAAATTATAACCCTGGAAAGTTGTTTTTCTCCAAGAGGCAAAAGCTAGGAGGCTGAAACTCTGCAGGTGTGTAGGGTACTATCCACCCTACAAAGGGGTAGGGCAATCCTGGTTCTGGCTTAACTGCCAGTTTCAGTATGACCGTTTATTGTTTTTAGCTTTCCCTATGCATTTCAAGCATGTTTCTGCATAGAAAAAATAACCCTGGAAAGTTGTTTTTCTCCAAGAGGGAAAAAGCTAGGAGGCTGAAACTCTGCAGGTGTGTAGGGTACTATCCACCCTACAAAGGGGTAGGGCAATCCTGGTTCTGGCTTAACTGCCAGTTTCAGTATGACCGTTTATTGTTTTTAGCTTTCCCTATGCATTTCAAGCATGTTTCTGCATAGAGAAAAAATAACCCTGGAAAGTTGTTTTTCTCCAAGAGGGAAAAAGCTAGGAGGCTGAAACTCTGCAGGTGTGTGGGGTACTATCCACCCTACAAAGGGGTAGGGCAATCCTGGTTCTGGCTTAACTGCCAGTTTCAGTATGACCGTTTATTGTTTTTAGCTTTCCCTATGCATTTCAAGCATGTTTCTGCATAGAGAAAAATAACCCTGGAAAGTTGTTTTTCTCCAAGAGGGAAAAAGCTAGGAGGCTGAAACTCTGCAGGTGTGTAGGGTACTATCCACCCTACAAAGGGGTAGGGCAATCCTGGTTCTGGCTTAACTGCCAGTTTCAGTATGACCGTTTATTGTTTTAGCTTTCCCTATGCATTTCAAGCATGTTTCTGCATAGAGAAAAAATAACCCTGGAAAGTTGTTTTTCTCCAAGAGGGAAAAAGCTAGGAGGCTGAAACTCTGCAGGTGTGTGGGGTACTATCCACCCTACAAAGGGGTAGGGCAATCCTGGTTCTGGCTTAACTGCCAGTTTCAGTATGACCGTTTATTGTTTTAGCTTTCCTATGCATTTCAAGCATGTGTTTGCATATAAAAAATAACCCTGGAAAGTTGTTTTTCTCCAAGAGGGAAAAAGCTAGGAGGCTGAAACTCTGCAGGTGTGTAGGGTACTATCCACCCTACAAAGGGGTAGGGCAATCCTGGTTCTGGCTTAACTGCCAGTTTCAGTATGACCGTTTATTGTTTTAGCTTTCCTATGCATTTCAAGCATGTTTCTGCATAGAGAAAAAATAACCCTGGAAAGTTGTTTTTCTCCAAGAGGGAAAAAGCTAGGAGGCTGAAACTCTGCAGGTGTGTAGGGTACTATCCACCCTACAAAGGGGTAGGGCAATCCTGGTTCTGGCTTAACTGCCAGTTTCAGTATGACCGTTTATATTTCAAGCATGTTTCTGCATAGAGAAAAAATAACCCTGGAAAGTTGTTTTTCTCCAAGAGGGAAAAAGCTAGGAGGCTGAAACTCTGCAGGTGTGTAGGGTACTATCCACCCTACAAAGGGTAGGGCAATCCTGGTTCTGGCTTAACTGCCAGTTTCAGTATGACCGTTTATTGTTTTTAGCTTTCCCTATGCATTTCAAGCATGTTTCTGCATAGAGAAAAAATAACCCTGGAAAGTTGTTTTTTCTCCAAGGGGAAAAAGCTAGGAGGCTGAAACTCTGCAGGTGTGTAGGGTACTATCCACCCTACAAAGGGTAGGGCAATCCTGGTTCTGGCTTAACTGCCAGTTTCAGTATGACCGTTTATTGTTTTAGCTTTCCTATGCATTTCAAGCATGTTTCTGCATAGAGAAAAATAACCCTGGAAAGTTGTTTTTCTCCAAGAGGGAAAAAGCTAGGAGGCTGAAACTCTGCAGGTGTGTAGGGTACTATCCACCCTACAAAGGGTTGGGGCAATCCTGGTTCTGGCTTAACTGCCAGTTTCAGTATGACCGTTTATTGTTTTTAGCTTTCCCTATGCATTTCAAGCATGTTTCTGCATAGAGGAAAAATAACCCTGGAAAGTTGTTTTTATCCAAGAAGGAAAAGCTAGGAGGCTGAAACTCTGCAGGTGTGTAGGGTACTATCCACCCTACAAAGGGTAGGGCAATCCTGGTTCTGGCTTAAATGCCAGTTTCAGTATGACCGTTTATTGTTTTTGGCTTTCCCTATGCATTTCAAGCATGTTTCTACATAGAGAAAAAATAACCCTGGAAATTTGTTTTTTCTCCAAGAGGGAAAAAGCTAGGAGGCTGAAACTCTGCAGGTGTGTAGGGTACTATCCACCCTACAAAGGGGTGGGGCAATCCTGGTTCTGGCTTAACTGCCAGTTTCAGTATGACCGTTTATTGTTTTTAGCTTTCCCTATGCATTTCAAGCATGTTTCTGCATAGAGAAAAAATAACCCTGGAAAGTTGTTTTTCTCCAAGAGGGAACAAGCTAGGAGGCTGAAACTCTGCAGGTGTGTAGGGTACTATCCACCCTACAAAGGGTAGGGCAATCCTGGTTCTGGCTTAACTGCCAGTTTCAGTATGACCGTTTATTGTTTTTAGCTTTCCTATGCATTTCAAGCATGTTTCTGCATAGAGAAAAAATAACCCTGGAAAGTTGTTTTTCTCCAAGAGGGAAAAAGCTAGGAGGCTGAAACTCTGCAGGTGTGTAGGGTACTATCCACCCTACAAAGGGGGTAGGGCAATCCTGGTTCTGGCTTAACTGCCAGTTTCAGTATGACCGTTTATTGTTTTTAGCTTTCCCTATGCATTTCAAGCATGTTTCTGCATAGAGAAAAAATAACCCTGGAAAGTTGTTTTTTCTCCAAGAGGAAAAAGCTAGGAGGCTGAAACTCTGCAGGTGTGTAGGTTACTATCCACCCTACAAAGGGGTAGGGCAATCCTGGTTCTGGCTTAACTGCCAGTTTCAGTATGACCGTTTATTGTTTTAGCTTTCCCTTTGCATTTCAAGCATGTTTCTGCATAGAGAAAAAATAACCCTGGAAAGTTGTTTTTTCTCCAAGAGGAAAAAGCTAGGAGGCTGAAACTCTGCAGGTGTGTAGGGTACTATCCACCCTACAAAGGGGTAGGGCAATCCTGGTTCTGGCTTAACTGCCAGTTTCAGTATGACCGTTTATTGTTTTTAGCTTTCCCTATGCATTTCAAGCATGTTTCTGCATAGAAAAAATAACCCTGGAAAGTTGTTTTTCTCCAAGAGGGAAAAAGCTAGGAGGCTGAAACTCTGCAGGTGTGTAGGGTACTATCCACCCTACAAAGGGGTAAGACAATCCTGGTTCTGGCTTAACTGCCAGTTTCAGTATGACCGTTTATTGTTTTTAGCTTTCCCTATGCATTTCAAGCATGTTTCTGCATAGAGAAAAAATAACCCTGGAAAGTTGTTTTTCTCCAAGAGGGAAAAAGCTAGGAGGCTGAAACTCTGCAGGTGTGTAGGGTACTATCCAACCTACAAAGGGGTAGGGCAATCCTGGTTCTGGCTTAACTGCCAGTTTCAGTATGACCGTTTATTGTTTTTAGCTTTCCTTATGCATTTCAAGCATGTTTCTGCATAGAGAAAAAAATACCTGTGGAAAGTTGTTTTTCTCCAAGAGGGAAAAAGCTTGGAGGCTGAAACTATGCAGGTGTAGAGGGTAATATCCACCCTACAAAGGGGGTAGGGCAATCCTGGTTCTGGCTTAACTGCCAGTTTCAGTATGACCATTTATTGTTTTTAGCTTTCTTTTTGCATTTCATGCATGTTTCTGCATAGTAAAAAGATAACCCTGGAAAGTTGTTTTTCTCCAAGAGGGAAAAAGCTAGGAGGCTGAAACTCTGCAGGTGTGTAGGGTACTATCCACCCTACAAAGGGGCAGGGCAATCCTGGTTCTGGCTTAACTGCCAGTTTCAGTATGACCGTTTATTGTTTTTTAGCTTTCCCTATGCATTTCAAGCATGTTTCTGCATAGAGAAAAAATAACCCTGGAAAGTTGTTTTTCTCAAGAGGGAAAAAGCTAGGAGGCTGAAACTCTGCAGGTGTGTAGGGTACTATCCACCCTACAAAGGGTAGGGCAATCCTGGTTCTGGCTTAACTGCCAGTTTCAGTATGACCATTTATTGTTTTTAGCTTTCCCTATGCATTTCAAGCATGTTTCTGCATAGAGAAAAATAACCCTGGAAAGTTGTTTTTCTCCAAGAGGGAAAAAGCTAGGAGGCTGAAACTCTGCAGGTGTGTGGGGTACTATCCACCCTACAAAGGGGTAGGGCAATCCTGGTTCTGGCTTAACTGCCAGTTTCAGTATGACCGTTTATTGTTTTAGCTTTCCCTATGCATTTCAAGCATGTTTCTGCATAGAAAAAATAACCCTGGAAAGTTGTTTTTCTCCAAGAGGGAAAAAGCTAGGAGGCTGAAACTCTGCAGGTGTGTAGGGTACTATCCACCCTACAAAGGGGTAGGGCAATCCTGGTTCTGGCTTAACTGCCAGTTTCAGTATGACCGTTTATTGTTTTTAGCTTTCTTTTTGCATTTCAAGCATGTTTCTGCATAGAGAAAAAATACCCTGGAAAGTTGTTTTTCTCCAAGAGGGAAAAAGCTAGGAGGCTGAAACTCTGCAGGTGTGTGGGGTACTATCCACCTACAAGGGGGTAGAGCAATCCTGGTTCTGGCTTAACTGCCAGTTTCAGTATGACCGTTTATTGTTTTTAAGTTTCCCTTTGCATTTCAAGCATGTTCCTGCATAGAGAAATAATAACCCTGGAAAGTTGTTTTTTGTCAAGAGGGAAAAAGCTAGGAGGCTGAAACTCTGCAGGAATTGTGTAAGGTACTATC
>NC_056739.1:1802246067-1802264145 GCF_019279795.1 Protopterus annectens | reverse complement strand
TGGAAGTTAAGCCAGAACCAGGATTGCCCTACCCCTTTGTAGGGTGGATAATACCCTACACACCTGCAGAGTTTCAGCTTCCTAGCTTTTTCCCTCTTGGAGAAAAACAACTTTCCACAGGTATTTTGTCTTCATGCAGAAATATGCTTGAAATGCAAAAAGAAAGCTAAAAATAATAAACGGTCATACTGAAACTGCCAGTTAAGCCAGAACCAGGATTGCCCTACCCCTTTGTAGGGTGGATAATACCCTACACACCTGCAGAGTTTCAGCATCCTAGCTTTTTCCCTCTTGGAGAAAAACAACTTTCCACAGGTATTTTTTCTCTATGCAAAAACATGCCTGAAATGCATAGGGAAAGCTAAAAACAATAAACAGTCATTTGGAAACTGGCAGTTAAGCCAGAACAAGGATTGCCCTACCTCTTTGTAGGGTGGATTGTACCCTACACACCTGCAGAGTTTCAGCCTCCTAGCTTTTTCCCTCTTGGAGAAAAACTACTTTCCACAGGTATTTTTTCTCTATGCAGAAACATGCTTGAAATGCATAGGGAAAGCTAAAAACAATAAATGGTCATACTGAAACTGGCTGTTAAGCCAGAACCAGGATTGCCCTACCCCTATGTAGGGTGGGTTGTACCCTACACACCTGCAGAGTTTCAGCCTACTAGCTTTTTCCCTCTTGGAGAAAAACAACTTTCCACAGGTATTTTTTCTCTATGCAGAAACATGCTTGAAATGCAAAAAGAAAGCTAAAAACAATAAACGGTCATACTGAGACTGGCAGTTAAGCCAGAACCAGGATTGCCCTACCCCTTTGTAGGGTGGATAATACCCTACACACCTGCAGAGTTTCAGCCTCCTAGTTTTTCCCTCTTGGAGAAAAACAACTTTCCACAGGTATTTTTTCTCTATGCAAAAACATGCTTGAAATGCATAGGGAAAGCTAAAAACAATAAACGGTTATACTGAAACTGGCAGTTAAGCCAGAACCAGGATTGCCCTACCCCTTTGTAGGGGGGGTTGTACCCTACACACCTGCAGAGTTTCAGCCTCCTAGCTTTTTCCCTCTTGGAGAAAAACAACTTTCCACAGGTATTTTTTCTCTATGCAAAAACATGCTTGAAATGCAAAAAGAAAGCTAAAAACAATAAATGGTCATACTGAGACTGGCAGTTAAGCCAGAACCAGGATTGCCCTACCCCTTTGTAGGGTGGATTGTACCCTACACACCTGCAGAGTTTCAGCCTCCTAGCTTTTTCCCTCTTGGAGATAAACAACTTTCCACAGGTATTTTTTCTCTATGCAGAAATATGCTTGAAATGCAAAAAGAAAGCTAAAAACAATAAATGGTCATACTGAAACTGCCAGTTAAGCCAGAACCAGGATTGCCCTACCCCTTTGTAGGGTGGATAATACCCTACACACCTGCAGAGTTTCAGCATCCTAGCTTTTTCCCTCTTGGAGAAAAACAACTTTCCACAGGTATTTTTCTCTATGCAAAAACATGCTTGAAATGCATAGGGAAAGCTAAAAACAATAAACGGTCATTTGGAAACTGGCAGTTAAGCCAGAACCAGGATTGCCCTACCCCTTTGTAGGGTGGATTGTACCATACACACCTGCAGAGTTTTAGCCTCCTAGCTTTTTCCCTCTTGGAGAAAAACAACTTTCCACAGGTATTTTTCTCTATGCAGAAACATGCTTGAAATGTATAGGGAAAGCTAAAAACATAAAACGGTCATACTGAAACTGGCAGTTAAGCCAGAACCAGGATTGCCCTACCTCTTTGTAGGGTGGATTTTACCCTACACACCTGCAGAGTTTCAGCCTCCTAGCTTTTTCCCTCTTGGAGAAAATCAACTTTCCACAGGTATTTTTTCTCTATGCAAAAACATGCTTGAAATGCATAGGGAAAGCTAAAAACAATAAACGGTTATACTGAAACTGGCAGTTAAGCCAGAACCAGGATTGCCATACCCCTTTGTAGGGTGGATAGTACCCTACACACCTGCAGAGTTTCAGCCTCCTAGTATTTTCCCTCTTGGAGAAAAACAACTTTCCACAGGTATTTTTTCTCTATGCAAAAACATGCTTGAAATGCATAGGGAAAGCTAAAACAATAAACGGTCATTTGGAAACTGGCAGTTAAGCCAGAACCAGGATTGCCCTACCCCTTTGTAGGGTGGATTGTACCCTACACACCTGCAGAGTTTCAGCCTCCTAGCTTTTTCCCTCTTGGAGAAAAACAACTTTCCACAGGTATTTTTCTCTATGCAGAAACATGCTTGAAATGCATAGGGAAAGCTAAAAACAATAAACGGTCATACTGAAACTGGCAGTTAAGCCAGAACCAGGATTGCCCTACCCCTTTGTAGGGTGGATTGTACCCTACACACCTGCAGAGTTTCAGCCTCCTAGCTTTTTCCCTCTTGGAGAAAAACAACTTTCCACAGGTATTTTTCTCTATGCAGAAACATGCTTGAAATGCAAAAAGAAAGCTAAAAACAATAAACGGTCATACTGAAACTGGCAGTTAAGCCAGAACCAGGATTGCCATACCCCTTTGTAGGGTGGATAATACCCTACACACCTGCAGAGTTTCAGCCTCCTAGTATTTTCCCTCTTGGAGAAAAACAACTTTCCACAGGTATTTTTTCTCTATGCATAAACATGCTTGAAATGCACAGGGAAAGCTAAAAACAATAAACGGTTATACTGAAACTGGCAGTTAAGCCAGAACCAGGATTGCCCTACCCCTTTGTAGGGTGGATTGTACCCTACACACCTGCAGAGTTCCAGCCTCCTAGCTTTTTCCCTCTTGGAGAAAAACAACTTTCCACAGGTATTTTTTCTCTATGCAGAAACATGCTTGAAATGCATAGGAAAGCTAAAAACAATAAACGGTCATACTGAAACTGGCAGTTAAGCCAGAACCAGGATTGCCCTACCCCTTTGTAGGGTGGATTGTACCCTACATACCTGCAGAGTTTCAGCCTCCTAGCTTTTTCCCTCTTGGAGAAAAACAACTTTCCACAGGTATTTTTCTCTATGCAGAAACATGCTTGAAATGCATTGGGAAAGCTAAAAACAATAAACGGTCATACTGAAACTGGCAGTTAAACCAGAACCAGGATTTCCCTACCCCTTGGTGGGGTGGATTGTACCCTACACACATGCAGAGTTTCAGCCTCCTAGCTTTTTCCCTCTTGGAGAAAAACAACTTTCCACAGGTATTTTTCTCTATGCAGAAACATGCTTGAAATGCATAGGGAAAGCTAAAACCAATAAACGGTCATACTGAAACTGGCAGTTAAGCCAGAACCAGGATTGCCCTACCCCTTTGTAGGGGGGGTTGTACCCTACACACCTGCAGAGTTTCAGCCTCCTAACTTTTTCCCTCTTGGAGAAAAACAACTTTCCACAGGTATTTTTTCTCTATGCAAAAACATCCCTGAAATGCATAGGGATTTAAATCCGCTTTTATTGAACATGAAAAACAATACAGAAATTGTTACAAAGTAAAGGATTTCAACATAAAAACATAACTATGTAAAACAACACACAAACCATCTCAGATAAACACTCTAAACTAGGAATACATTAATAATAGAAAGAAGAGGTAGGCATATTAAATAATAAGATCCGCATATCCATTCTTCTTCAACCAAAATTTCAACTTTTTCACCATAATTTGAATGGGAAAAACATGGGCAGACCTGTTTTCGTAACAACGAGCACTCCATAAATTATAAAGGCATGAAGCTAGAAAAAAATCAGCAAGGTACATTGCCCCAGTCCAATGACACCCATAATCCCCATATAAGATCTTCTGCATGGAAAGCGGAAACAATAATGGGGGAACCCGGAAACATGTCCGAACAGACGCCCAAAAGGCAACTGCCCGTGGGCAGGACAGAAAAACATGTGAAGTATCCTCTGGGACCGAACATCCCAGCCTTCTACAAATTTTGTCTGTAGGCACTCTGAATGGCAATGAAGCTCGTACTGGTACATTATTCAAGGACGCCCTCCAGAGAAGATCAGCCCACTGTGGAAAAACCTTGTACCAAATTTTCCTGCACCGGATGCCATGCAACTGAGACGGTGTATACCCTTGGTAACCATCCACCCAAATGAAATCTGACATAATGGAAGAGTACCACACCGTACGAGGGGAAGTCACTGAAAGCCCCGCTAAATGGTAACGCATGACAATGATCTGTATATCCCTCAATTCCTGGGAGTCTACCTCTCTCGACCGTTTACCCCGTAATAATTAATCCCAAAATTGAAAATCGGCAGCATATGTCAATGCACCTACAAGTGAGTCATCTCTATTGTGCAAATGCGTCCACAGAAAATGCAAAATCTGGACATGCAAGAATAATACAGGATGATGCAAGCCCAAGCCGCCTGTTCGAGCCTTAGAATAAACCACCCCTCTCTGTATAGGATTCAACTGGGCACCCCAAAAAAACTGAAAGCAATGCCTTAACGTCAACGCCATCCACGCTAGTGGAAAGAAATGTACCATGAAAACATACTGCAGCTTTGGAAGAAAAAAGGTATTCAATAAATACACCCGTTTTGCATAAATCATAGGAAAAGTAGTCCAAAACTGCACACGAGCCAAAGCGGTATGGAGCAGACTTTGACAACTATCCGTGACATAACTAGGGGAGCCATAAGGAACACCCAAAATCGTAATGCCGTCCAAGCAAAAAGGTATGTCGAAATCAGACGGGAGCATGTGAGGATTCCTCATAAAGCCAGCCGATTTGGTAAGATTAATAAAAAGACCTACCGCAGAAAACAAAGGCAATAGCACAAGTGAGAATTGCCTCTGTAACACCCCTGGGTCCTCCGCAACATAAATAATGTCGTCCGCATAAGAAAGTACCCTAGGAGTTAAGACTCCCCTGCAACTAAAAGAGTGCGGAGGGAGAGCCAGTTGACACCGAAATTGCCGAAACACAGCACTAACTACCAAAGCAAGGAAGAAAGCACTGAGGGGACACCCTTGCCGAATACCAGAACACATGGGAACAGGCTTACCTACCCAACCATTAATGACTGGAAGCACAGTAGAATGAGAATGCAACGTGCGAATACATCTTCGGAAATTATCCCCAAAACCATATAAACGTAAGACATCATCCAATGCCGAGTGAGAGATGTTATCAAAGGCTTTGGTGATATCCGCAGTGACTAAGAGTGCGGAAGGGTGAGTGCGCACATAACCAATAAGATGCTTAACAACATGTAATAGCTCTGGCATAGGTCTAGCAGGAGCTCCATAAATTCCAATTTCCAATATGGACGGTAGCACAATTCTCAAGCGCATTTGCAACACCTTGGTGAACAATTTATAATCGGTGTTGCAAAGCGCTATTGGTCGCCAATTACTTAAAGAGGCTTTATCCCCTTTTTTCCATAAAAAATGTATGGCCGCCGGCAATGCAGCACCATCAAAAAACCCATGGGTTAACCATTCATTGAATAACGCCAATAAACGTTCTAAACAGGCTGGAGGCAACAAAGTGTAAAAGACATAAGGGATGCCATCTGGCCCCGGGGCCGATTCTTTACTAGCTAATTTGGTCAAAGCGTCCTGAAGTTCATTCAGTTGTATCTCTGCTTCCATGCGTGCCCGCAATGTTGGCGCCATTGGGGGAAGTCGCCAATTTAACTTGGTAAGACCCTTATCCCTGAATTGTTGCAATAAATAATCATTTACAATGTCTAACATATCCCTTGTAGTATTGCATAAACGACCTTGAGAATCTTTTAAACAACGCATAGAAACAGAGCGTCCACCCTTCCTTTTACCAATAAAGGGGAGGCAATATTCCGCTTTCCCATGCAGTGTGCGTGCCAACCGTTGTAATTGACCCATAGCTCTGGTCATAGCTAAATTAAACAGATCCTTTAAACAAATTAAAGCATCAGAAACATTAGAAGTGGATACCTCAACATAATCATTATAAGCAGTTAAAGTTTTTTGTTTTAGTCCAGCATGATAACGACGGGATAGCCATGGATAGCCCGTCTTAGCCTTATGTTTCAAATCCATCCACCAATCCTGCAATCTGGGATACAGGTCCAGAAGCGTAGAATGATCCTGCCAGATGTCATCCATCACACATTTCCACAAGTCTAAGTTCAGCAAGGCCGGAGCCATACGAAAGAAACCACGGCCAGGAGGTTGGCGAGCAGCAGTACCAAACGTATACGATAATGCCACATGGTCAGAAAAACCGACTAAAGAAGAGTTCATGCCCTTACAAAGCAGCCTAGGCGAATGCCAACAAAAGTCTATGGTAGTCCGGAAATCCCCTCTGACAAAGGTGTACAGAGGAGATGGAGCCAACTTCAAAGAAGCAGCATTCATTACTTGGTAACAGAGCCGAACATCTCTTCTAGAACTATTGGGTCCTTCCAGTAAGTGAGAGTTGTAGTCCCCTACCACAATAACCGGAAAAGGAGTCAACAAAAAAGGTGCCAGTAATGTAAACATACGGCAACGTTCATCCAAATTGAGAAAGCCATATACCACTACAACCCTAATAAATTGCTGTTGCACTTTGACATCCAATAGTAATAGCCGGCCAGGGATAATGTGAACCACGTCCCTGGGTTGCACTTCAGAAGAATCGTATAAAACTAAAAGACCAGAATGAGCTTCTATTCCTCTGGACCAAATAAAATTTTTACCCCACATGTTCTGAACTTGCAACAAATGATCATCAGTAAGAAGCCCAGTATCCACAAGACAAAGCATAGAAAATTGTATAGTAAGAATCCAATCCAACACCACAACCCGTTTCCTCAAAGATAAAATAGAGTTAACATTGCATGTCTTCAGAATGAGGTCAGCCATGATCTTTATGGGTTGCTGCCTTACCAGATGACCGGTCCGCTGAATGGTTCTGACGAGGGCCCCTGCCCCTGCGTACACGACCTTTCTTCCTTACGCGCTGCCACGAGGGACCATCACTTACAACAGCTTCAGAACCATCCGAATCAGCTTCCATATCCCCCGAAACTGGAAGGAGAATTACCTCTGCCTCATGTGGAAGTGGAGTACTGGTTTCCTTAGATCCATATCCATCAGAAGAAGGAGTAGGAACAGCAGATGTCATAGCTATGGAACCCTCCGCAAATTGTACCGGCGGCGCTGCCACCACTTCCGAAATCGTCGAATCTATCACTTGAACGGGAAGAGTAACAGGTTCTGGCAATGTAGCCAATGAAGTATCCGTGTCTGCCTCTGATTGTAGGTTCTGCCGAGGAGCTATTGTCGAAACTGCCTCTCCAGTCTGAAGCTCCTCCACCAGTGGGGACATCTCCGAAACTTCCACCCCTGCATCCGCCAAAGCGCTATCATCCAGAACAACAGGAGACACAAAAGCATCACATGCCGACTGATGATGTGGGCCAGAACACAGTACACAGGAATCTCGACATTCCCGAGCGAAATGATCCCTCTTGCCACACTTGGAACATTTCCTCTCTGGGCATTCCGAGACTACATGATCGAAATCTCCACAAAAGTAGCAGGTCCTGGGCTGGCCCGCATACCGCAGGACCCCCCTATGTCCCATAATGAAGCATATACCCGGAATATGCGCTGGTCCATTTTCCGTCAAGGTGAAATCCACCCAGGCGTGCCAACCAACATCCCACACACCTCCTGCCTCCTCATCAAAGGATTTCTCCACCGATAAGACTGCATCAACATGTCGTAAGAGGTATCGCTTTATCTGTTCTGGGTCTACATGTATGGAGCGGAAATGAATGGAAAGTCTCCTACGAAATTGCACATTCACTTTCAACAATCGATATTTGGCGACTGAAGGAACATCACCCTTCGCCAGAAAGGCTGATTGGAAGCGGAGTGCCAAAACCTGGGATTCGAAGAAGATTTCCCCAACTGATTCTTTCCCCCAATGCAGCACCGCACAAATACTAGAAAGGGGGAAGCCCAACGGCTTTAGTAAATCACGCCAAATATCTGGCCTACTAGTAGGTGCACCATCAACTGTCTGTACCTTCACAGATGGCTTATGTATCATGCGGTATCTTTGTGGGGGATGAGGAGGCTGAAGCGACTGCGCCGCAGCCCCAGCGTAAGATCTACTATGATCCCATTGCCGTTAATCTTCACTAATCTTTGAAGTGGACTGGTCATCTGCCACAACCCCTTCACCGGGTTCCTCCAGTTTTCTCTGTTTTGGCAACCGACTTCTAACAGCATCTGGCAAATGGTGGCCATCACCTCCTCTCTTCAAAGACGAATCACGAAATCCATCCAGTTGGGGATCAGAGGAAGAAGAAGTATGTATAGAGATCTTCTGCCCTTCATCCCGTCGCACCTTCCCTCTATCCGTGAAACTATAAACTGGTTCGGCCGTGGAAAGGCCAGTCCGACTACCTGTGAGGTTATTGTCAGCAACTCGGTGAGGCACAGAAGGTGTAGGAACTTGATCAAAACCTGCGCCCGAACTCCAAGAGGGATACGCTGGCACCTCTCGCAAAACAGCAGAAGAAAAATCACCAGTAGATGCAACAGTTCGGAGTTGTTCCTTAGGTGTGGGCTGGTCTGTCAATAAGTCACTCCCAGCTGTAGGAGAAATGCTGGGACGAGTAGGTCTGAGAGAGATATCCTTCTGAGGCAATACAGTAGAACCCTGTGCTCGTTCATTGTCTTTAATGAAGTTTGTCTGTAGATGCAGGGTCCCAGCATCAATAGAACGTCTCCTTACAGGGCATGATGCCGTCCCCTGTGTATCCTGTAGAATATTTCCCTCTTGTTCTGCAACTTGCAAGGGTAGAAGCGAAGTTTCTACTTGTTTGGAGGCACCTTGCTTCATTGTAGAGTCCTGTAGCAGCTGTCCTACTTCCTGGAGGTGGCTACCTGTGATCTGTACCTGGTCTGTACCCCTCCCTCTTGTAGGTGTGAATAGAGAAAGATTGTCCTGGGGAGGCAGAATCCTCTGCCTAACACTGCCACTACCATCAGTATCAACAATGTGTCCTCTCTCAGCCTGACCAGCATTATCCTGCCTCAATGCATCCCTTTTCGTCAATAAGGATTGCTGAGCTTGGTCTGATCCGTCTGGTGGTGTACAGGAATGCATAGCAGCCTCCTGTGGTAGTCGCAAATTCCCCTGCAAGGTAAAAAGAGACCTCTGCTGCTTTAAATCCTGTGTGACACCATCCGACCTTAAAACAGGAGACAGTGCACTAGTTTCAAGCAAAGCGCTAGTGCGCTCAATAGATGTACCCTCCCGACTCGTACCAAGCTGATTTCAAGGTCCCTGATGTGTTGCACTGAAGCCCGAGGCTCCCTGAGCTGAAATAAAGGCCCTTTGAGGAACACTCGATTTAAACGGCAAAAAAGTGCCGTTTTTTCCGTTCTGAGAAGCGCTATTAAAGGAAACTGCAGGGAAATCCCCTTTTCTAATGGTCTGAACAGTTGGAACCGTTAAAACAGCTGATTCACAGCTAGCAGCTGTGCCGGAAGCCTCGGAATCATCGGAAATAGCGCTATTAAGCGATCTGGAATGTAACGGCGCATTAAAGCCGTTTTTCTCAGTTATATCAGCAGTTTGTTGTAAGACTGGATGAGAAACAGTCTGTAGATGACTCCGGTCATTGAATACTGCAGAAACAGACATCGAACTGTTTAAAACACCACACTGAAGCCCTGAAAAGTGCCGTTGCAAATTTAGGTCAGAGGGACAGGCCCTTTCCATCTCGTCTGCCCAAGACAATATAGATGATATTTGTAGATCCCTGTCCTGTTTTGAAAACTCCAAATCGCCAGATTTAGATGCCTCTTCCTCTCGCATGCTGATATCCATTAATTCCTGGGTAGATAAAGGACTAAAACCCTGAGAATCTGTATAAGAAACAGCTGCCATTGCAGCAGGATCGTTTTCTGCACCCTCCTCCATAGGGAAAGCTAAAAACAATAAACGGTTATACTGAAACTGGCAGTTAAGCCAGAACCAGGATTGCCCTACCCAAGGGCGCCCGCAGGCAGGTGCAAGGGGGTGCACTTGCACCCCCCTGGAATCGTCTGACTAATTTAAAAAAAAGTTTTTTTTTGTTTTTTTTTAGGGCGTCATTTTTCTTTAAGTAGAAATCCAGTCGCGGCGTGCTGTCATCATCGCACATCGCTTCAAGTTTGCGAGCGCGACACGGACTGTTTCGGGAACTGATGGAGCAAGCAGGACATGGACAGTTTCAGGTTCGCAAGTGGAAACTGAAACGGACAATGGGATAAGAGCGAGCGGACGGAAGATGGGACACTTTCAGAGTGAGTAGTGTGTGTGTGTATGGGACACTTTCAGAGTGAGTAGTGTGTGTGTGTATGGGACACTTTCAGAGTGAGTAGTGTGTGTATGGGACACTTTCAGAGTGAGTAGTGTGTGTGTATGGGACACTTTCAGAGTGGTGTGTGTGTGTGTGTGTGTGTGTGTATGTGTGTGTGTGTGTGTGTGTGTGTGTGTGTGTGTGTGTGTGTGTGTGTGTATCTAGACATTATTAAATACTCGCTCAGCTTTTTTTTTTTTTTGGTTGTCCAGTTCTTTCTCCAACATCAATGGTATATCCTACAGCAGCTTTAAAGTACTGTACTAGGCAGAATAACTATATTATACCAAAATATTTAAAAATGTATATACTAATGAAACAAATAGGCTCTTCAGGGAGGTTGTTAAAAAGGAAATAGATCTTCCATGAATAGTGATTCCATGTTTTTGTGGGGTCAGGCCTCGAAATATCCCCGAGTGCTTTGGTATTTCCCATAATACCCAAACTGAGTATATTCCTTGTTTAGAAAATGGACTTTTAAGATAAAAAAACATTGCTCAATCAGAGTTCCAAAGCAATGAACTGCCCATCCACCCTGAGATAAAACCCACATCAGTTATGCCATCACTTTCAGTTCATTAACCAAGCCGCATATGAAAATGAATTACACCGTAAATATGAAGCGTTTATTACATTTGTTAAATACTTGAGAAACAATATAACATTACATGCATACTGACTTTTCACCCGCAGTGAAACCCAAGAAGCATTATACCCTTTGCTTACTTAAATGCTCAAGTTGTGAGACAGCATACCTTTGCTCACTTCACCAAATTAAAAGGGAAAGAGGAACAGAAGAGAGGTTCAACCTGAACTCCTCTTCTCCACTGACCAACCTGTATTAAAGTGGTTTCCCCTTTCCCTTATTAAAAGTATTTATTCAAATCATGTAAAGTAAAAAAAAAAAACAGATGAACATTAAACAAGTCCAAACCTAAGTCACTTAAATGTATCCCATCTTTCGGTATTACTAGCTTATCATTTTTTTATTGCATGCAACAAAGGCAATTTATTCTTCAAGGGTAACAGGCACTTTATTTGTAGATTAAACAATGACATATAAAGTTGTTTGCTAGCAGCAACCTCTTTATTAGCTACAAATTTCTTTAATGTGGATTTTACTACTTCAGAGATTGTGCTTATTTTTTACTGATACTGGTGGACTGTAGAAGGTTGAGTAGACTTTTTATGATGGAAATGTTCTGAATTGGGCAGTTTTGTCATTGGTGTATGCATTTTGTTTCATTGTTTACTGGAAAAATGTTCAAAACAATAAATTTAAAATGTCCTCTAACAACTGTACTGTATTGTACAAGGAATATAATGTAATACAGTCAGGAAGGTGTATCAAAGAGCATGTGTATGTTATGTTCGAGGGGCCTATGATTTTGAAGACAGGCTAGAGTTAATATTTATCTGCCACTGGCAAAATGTATCTTCTTTGAATGTGGGTTTCAATGCTGTTTCAATGCATGTGAGTTTCAAGGGCAGAGAAGTTTTAATGTTAGTCTATTTTCATTGTGAGACTGCATTGCTTTGTTTAACAGATATGTATTAGGGTCTGTGCTGTAAAATGCAAAATAAAACTTTCAAATGAAATCTAAATCATCGCAGAAGTAAAGGGGTAAGCACATTAGTGTTTATGGTAAATGGGGCAAAATAACCAAGGAATGGGACATTGGAATGGCTGCAGGGGGGAGGCTCCGTTCGACCATGATTTTGTGAATGGGGGGGGGGGGGTTAGCAAAGTCAGACAGCCCCGACTGAACTATACCTCTCAGTTGTCCATATCTTTGCAGAATTAATAGATGTTTGCTTCTTATTTTTGGTTTGTTCCTCATAAAATTGGTGGTTTTCTAGCAAATCATTTAGGAATTAAGTCACTAAATGACAGACATTGAGTTTCAGACATCATAACCTTCAGAAAAATGCATGCTAATGCAAGGCTGTCTTAAGTTTATACAAGAGCAATTTTTAGTAGTGTTTGTATGTTCCCCCAATATATTTGGCCTTGTCCAGATTTCCTGCATTAAGAGGTTGAGAGGTACGTGCAAATCACTTTGTAGATTAGGAATATCCAAACCTCTCAATTGTCCCCAATTTTGGCTCAAAATGTTGCTCTCCCCTAATAATCCTTCCTCCAAAATGGCAATTTTGGAAGAAAATGTGGAGGGTTTACAATTATATATAACTGTAATGATCAGAGTTATAGATTACTTTTATTTCAGAAATGCATGTAGATGCTCTTATTTTGTTAGCTGCTCAAGTTAACAATGTTAATATTAAAAAGGTGTCCCTTTTTGACAGGTATTTTTGCATCACATTTTGGTCCGTTTTTCATAAAATTGTGGTTTTCTGGCAAATTAGTAGCAAATCATTAAAGATTGAAGTTAGAAAATAATGGCAGACATTTGAGTTTCAGATTTTATACCCTTCAGAAAATTCGTACTAATGCAAGATCTACTACTGTTTTATTATCTAAGTTAATAAGAGCCATATTTAAAAATTGGCCTTATTTTTGGGCCTGTGTCCCACTTCTAGTTCTATGTATGGCTTTGTCCAGATTTCTTGCTCTGAAGTTGAGCGGTATGAGTGTCAGAGCCATCACTGTCAGCCAGAGACATTTCAAATTATGACATACTTATTGCACCCCCCCCCCCCATTGTAGTGGCCCTGGATATGTCCAAGGAAGGCAAGGAGCGGTTATGCAGTGTAAGTGTGCAGAGTATTCCCCCGTCCAAGGTAGATCACAAATACGACCGTGGCTTTTCATCTGTCCTTGATTTTGCAGAATGTTCTGGTTTTCTATCATATTTTTATACTGTTGATTTATGCTTCTTATTATTCAGGAACTGCATGCTGTCGCAGTGCCCTGTTGCTCTGTTTAAGTAGCCATGGTTTAATGAACATCAGGTAAGCTTGTCAGAGATTATAAGATGCAAGTAAGCTTTAGTAAGCATATTGTTAAAGAATTACCAGCATTGAAAGCCTTTTCGTTGTTGCCATGCAGATAATATTTACATAACTAGATAATGTATAAGCCTTGGGTATTGAAATGCATATGACAGTATTTGTAATAAAAGGACAGGATTACAGTATTTTCAGAAGCTCATTACATTTTATTGGAGACCAGTGTCTTATAGCAGTGTCTGTGTGTTAGTACACTTGTAGTTGGGTGACTTTAATGATATATGGTAAATAAGCATTGCTACCTTACTTAAAAGCCAAGCCCTGCAACAACTAGGTAAGCTCCACACTGAAGTCAAAACACAATAGCTCTGGTGGGTAAATGTACTCTGTAGTAATCAAAAAAGGCAAATGTTTGAAATAACTACAGCTTATGTGCAAACACAATAGGTAGTGATGAAACAATGCTCTGCTAAAAATGCTTTAATGCTCCACAATGCTGAGCTGCAGATCACAGTTATTATCACTGGCTACCAGGATTTCACCCACTTCAGATCAAGCATGGTGCCATTCAGTGCAACCTTCCCAGAACTAATTCAAGTCTGACCAGAATTATTGTGTGTGTGTGTGTGTGTGTGTGTGTGTGTGTGTGTCTGTGTGTAAGAGGGAGGTAGCATACCCCTCAGCTGTCCAGGTTTTTACAGAATGTCCAGATTTTTGCCCCATATTCCTCCTAAAAAGGATTGAAGTTGCTAAATAATGAGAGACATTTCAGTTTTAGACGTCATATCATTTAGAAAAATGCATACTAACACAAATCCTGTTACTCTTCCAATTTTCTAAGTTTATGAGAGCCATATTTATAATCTGTCCCTATTTATTTTAGGCTTTGTCCAGATTTCTTGCACTAAGGTTGAGGCCTTGAGGGGTGTGGTATGTTTGTGAGAGTGAGAGAAAGTGAAATGCCCAAGTTAGAGTTAGCAGGTGGAATTTATTTTCAAGTGCATTTTCAAGGAACTGAGTTTTAAGGGAAGCAAAGTTTACTGCTGCTCATGCCAAGTCTATTTACAATGTGCAACTTGTTTTGTTTAGCAAATGGTATCTCTATTGTGGTATAAAGTTTTAAAGCTATGTTAGTAGCACCACAAGTAGAATACTTGCATCTTAATGTAGAGGCTTGAGGTTCTATTCCTACAGCATGTACATTTGTATGCTGCAGTCCTGAGGATGGATAAGATGCCTAATAACTATATGAACCTGTTTTTGCCATCCATTTTCTATTGCAATATACCAGCTTACCATTTTTTAATTTAACATAGGCAATTTATTCTTTGACGGCAGCAGGCACTGAATTTGTAGATGAAACACTGAAATATACAGTGATTTTCTAGCAACAACCTCTTCATTAGTTTCAGATATCTTTAATGTGGAATTATTCAGATTACTTTTACTTCGGCAGAGACACTCAAACAAGTGTTGTTGTATAATACAAGGGATATAATTCAATTGTATTAATTATAATATATAATCAGGTAAATCAAATAACTTTTGCATGGCCCTAACAGTGTGCAAGGAGCCTATTGCTTGAAAACAGTTCAAAGGTAAATAACCTGCCACTGGCCAGATGCATTTTCTTTGAATGTGGGTTTCAATGCTGTTTCATTGAATGAGTTTCAAAGTAGAGAAGCTTTAATGCCAAGTCTGTTTTCATTGTAAGACTATTGCTTTGTTTAGGTTTAGTAAATGTCTCAGTGTTTGGGCTATAAACTTTGAAATAAAAGTTGTAAATTAAATCCAACTGCCTGTAATAATTGTAGAACTAAAGCATAAAACAGTGTCTATGGCAAATGGGGAGAAATAGCCAAGTAATCGGACACTGGAATGGATGTGTGGGCGGGGCTTGGGTGGGTGGACTTGGGCGGGGCTGTGTTGGCAGGGGGCGGGGAGAGCTATGTGGGTGGGGCTTTGGGTTTGCACCCCCCTGCAAAAAATCCTGCGGGCTCCCTTGGCCCTACCCCTTTGTAGGGTGGATTGTACCCTACACACCTGCAGAACTTCAGCCTCCTAGCTTTTTCCCTCTTGGAGAAAAACAACTTTCCACAGGTATTTTTTCTCTATGCAAAAACATGCTTGAAATGCATAGGGAAAGCTAAAAACAATAAATGGTTATACTGAAACTGGCAGTTAAGCCAGAACCAGGATTGCCATACCCTTTTGTAGGGTGGATTGTACCCTATACACCTGCAGAGTTTCAGCCTCCTAGCTTTTTCCCTCTTGGAGATAAACGACTTTCCACAGGTATTTTTTCTTCATGCAGAAATATGCTTGAAATGCAAAAAGAAAGCTAAAAACAATAAACGGTCATACTGAAACTGCCAGTTAAGCCAGAACCAGGATTGCCCTACCCCTTTGTAGGGTGGATAATACCCTACACACCTGCAGAGTTTCAGCTTCCTAGCTTTTTCCCTCTTGGAGAAAATCAACTTTCCACAGGTATTTTTTCTCTATGCAAAAACATGCCTGAAATGCATAGGGAAAGCTAAAAACAATAAACGGTTATACTGAAACTGGCAGTTAAGCCAGATCCAGGATTGCCCTACCACTTTGTAGGGTGGATTGTACCCTACACACCTGCAGAGTTTCAGCCTCCTAGCTTTTTCCCTCTTGGAGAAAAACAACTTTCCACAGGTATTTTTTCTCTATGCAAAAACATGCTTGAAATGCATAGGGAAAGCTAAAAACAATAAATGGTTATACTGAAACTGGCAGTTAAGCAAGAACCAGGATTGCCATACCCTTTTGTAGGGTGGATTGTACCCTATACACCTGCAGAGTTTCAGCCTCCTAGCTTTTTCCCTCTTGGAGATAAACAACTTTCCACAGGTATTTTTTCTTCATGCAGAAATATGCTTGAAATGCAAAAAGAAAGCTAAAAACAATAAACGGTCATACTGAAACTGCTAGTTAAGCCAGAACCAGGATTGCCCTACCCCTTTGTAGGGTGGATAATACCCTACACACCTGCAGAGTTTCAGCCTCCTAGCTTTTTCCCTCTTGGAGATAAACAACTTTCCACAGGTATTTTTTCTCTATGCAAAAACATGCCTGAAATGCATACGGAAAGCTAAAAACAATAAACGGTCATACTGAAACTGGCAGTTAAGCCAGAACCAGGATTGCCCTACCCCTTTGTAGGGTGGATTGTACCCTACACACCTGCAGAGTTTCAGCCTCCTAGCTTTTTCCCTCTTGGAGAAAAACAACTTTCCACAGGTATTTTTTCTCTATGCAAAAACATGCCTGAAATGCATAGGGAAAGCTAAAAACAATAAACGGTCATACTGAAACTGGCAGTTAAGGCAGAACCAGGATTGCCCTACCCCTTTGTAGGGGGGGTTGTACCCTACACACCTGCAGAGTTTCAGCCTACTAGCTTTTTCCCTCTTGGAGAAAAACAACTTTCCACAGTATTTTTTCTCTATGCAGAAACATGCTTGAAATGCAAAAAGAAAGCTAAAAACAATAAACTGTCATACTGAAACTGGCAGTTAAGCCACAACCAGGATTGCCCTACCCCTTTGTAGGGTGGATAATACCATACACACCTGCAGAGTTTCAGCCTCCTAGCTTTTTCCCTCTTGGAGAAAAACAACTTTCCATAGGTATTTTTTCTCTATGCAAAAACATGCTTGAGATGCGTAGGGAAAGCTAAAAACAATAAACGGTTATACTGAAACTGGCAGTTAAGCCAGAACCAGGATTGCCCTACCCCTTTGTAGGGTGGGTTGTACCCTACACCCCTGCAGAGTTTCAGCCTCCTAGCTTTTTCCCTCTTGGAGAAAAACAACTTTCCACAGGTATTTTTTCTCTATGCAAAAACATGCTTGAAATGCAAAAAGAAAGCTAAAAACAATAAACGGTCATATTGAGACTGGCAGTTAAGCCAGAACCAGGATTGCCCTACCCCTTTGTAGGGTGGATAATACCCTACACACCTGCAGAGTTTCAGCCTCCTACCTTTTTCCCTCTTGGAGAAAAATGACTTTCCACAGGTATTTTTTCTCTATGCAAAAACATGCTTGAAATGCATAGGAAAAGCTAAAAACAATAAACGGTCATTTGGAAACTGGCAGTTAAGCCAGAACCAGGATTGCCCTACCCCTTTGTAGGGTGGATTGTACCCTACACACATGCAGAGTTTCAGCCTCCTAGCTTTTTCCCTCTTGGAGATAAACAACTTTCCACAGGTATTTTTTCTCTATGCAGAAATATGCTTGAAATGCAAAAAGAAAGCTAAAAACAATAAATGGTCATACTGAAACTGCCAGTTAAGCCAGAACCAGGATTGCCCTAACCCTTTGTAGGGTGGATAATACCCTACACACCTGCAGAGTTTCAGCTTCCTAGCTTTTTCCCTCTTGGAGAAAAACAACTTTCCACAGGGGTTTTTTCTCTATGCAGAAACATGCTTGAAATGCATAGGGAAAGCTAAAAACAATAAACGGTCATACTGAGACTGGAAGTTAAGCCAGAACCAGGATTGCCCTACCCCATTGTAGGGTGGATAATACCCTACACACCTGCAGAGTTTCAGCTTCCTAGCTTTTTCCCTCTTGGAGAAAAACAACTTTCCACAGGTATTTTTTCTCTATGCAAAAACATGCTTGAAATGCATAGGGAAAGCTAAAAACAATAAACGGTTATACTGAAACTGGTAGTTAAGCCAGAACCAGGATTGCCCTACCCCTTTGTAGGGTGGATTGTACCCTACACACCTGCAGAGTTTCAG
>NC_056739.1:1802238470-1802245567 GCF_019279795.1 Protopterus annectens | reverse complement strand
GTAAGTCAGGTAGATGAGCACGTTGTGCAGGGATAAAGTTAAAACCTTTATGTAGAAGGTTCAATTGAAGAGCTGAGAATTTTCGTTTAGTGAGATTAAAAATGGTTGTGTTCATGTTTTTTAAGGAACTGTTAATGTAAGGAAAATCACATAGGAAAATAGGGACTGTAGTAAAGTTAGAAGGAATATTGGAAAGAGAAGTAGTAGTAGTAGTAGGTTGGGTTAAAATATTATCTACAGTGGGATATGATTTCGCATGGAACTCCTGGTAAAGATCCTCGAGCCTGGAGATCGAGGAGGTAGCGGTCTTTTGCTTGTCAGAGTGTTTCTGGCTCTTCCTCTCCCTTTGCCTCGAAACGAAATGTCGCGTAGGTTTGGAGCATCTACTTGCAACAAAAAATTTTGATTAACATTAGCTGATGGACTGGATAAAGCTGACCTGACATGAAAATCAGCAGGACGACTTGGTGCTGAATGAACTGAAGGATTCACTGCAGGAGAAGTAGCAGCAACATCATGCGAAAGAGCAACAGTGGGACAGGCATCAGTAATATTAGGTGAATGAGCTACACTGGAACGAGCAACAGAATTAACAGTATTATCACAGGATGGAGCAACAAAATGTGTAATGTTACTAGATGGAAATACTGATGGATGCTGGTTGTGAGGATGTGTACGCTGTACTGAAGATGAAAAAACATCTCTACAAGGGTTGGATTTCGCAACGCTGGCATAAGAGCAAGCGTTGAAGTTATTTCGCAGAAAATGTTGTCTGTTGCTATGGAAACCATTGGGGAGTGAGGAAGTAGAACTGTTGTGGTAGTTGGGTCGAGGAATCATCCGTTGATTTTGAAAAGTTGTAGTAGGGCTTTTAATAAAATATGCTGAGTTGTTCTTATACTGCAAAATGTCTCTATTGAGCTTGTTTTGTTTTCTGGCAATGAGCGAAGAGACATGTCTCTCGACTCGTTGGTTAATACCACGATATAGATGTTCGAACATATGGAAGTCTTGATGGACCAATAAAATAGAATTTAAGGCATCAATCTGGTTTCTTAAATCATGTAATCTAGTTTTGTTGTCTTCGTTAACGATAGAAAGTGTTTTTAACCCTGTATCATTAAACAATGTTTTAAGTGATTCAAACAGACTGGTGTTGGTAGAAGCGATGTTAGGAAACTTCATATAACGTAAGCCTAGAGGAACAATGCCATTGTTGAGACAAGCATCGAGATAGTGTATGTCATACTCGATGTTTTTGTAGACTTTAATAAGTCTTTCAAGTTTATAAATGTCAGTTTTGCACGAGTCATTTTTGGGGATGGTATCATGCTGTAATAAGTGATTCCCAGTGGTGAAATTAGAATGTAAAAACGGGTTAGTGCTAATGGGAGATCGAAGCAGAGATGAAATATCTGAATGATCAGCAGTGGAAGTTTGTCTGTTGACAGCATTAGAGTTATCATTCACAGTATGAGCAGTTTCGCTGTTGTCAGTTATGGTAATATCAATATTATGAGCAGGAGCAGCAGTAGCGGCAGAAACTGTAGAATGCGTGGAGCCGAAAACAGTGTTCGCACTACGAACAGCAGCACTGTCAGTAGTAGTGTTGCCAGTTGTAGTATAGTTGGGATCTTTCAAAGATTTAGATTTATTAGAAAAAGTCATGGTTGAATCTCCTGTGGAAATGTCAAAAACACAAACATCAGCGTTCAAGTTATTGGCAACAGAGACGCAGTCAATGTCAATGGATGCAGGCTTAGAAATACGAGATCTTAACGTTTTGGATCTAGAAGAGCCAGTGGTAGGTTTGCTTCGCTGGTAATGAGCAATGTTAGGGATACAAAAAGGAAGCTCTGCAGATAAAGGCAGCTCAGTTGATATAGGATCCATAATGGAAGTAGAAGTACAAGGTGTTTGGGAAGTATGTAACTGTCCAGGTTCAAAATTGATAGAAGGTCGCGATGTCGAAATAACAGCTGTAGTAGTGGCAGTTGTAACAGCAGTAGTAAAGGCAGTCGTAGTGGAAGGAACTGCTCGAGAGTTGATATATTCATTGTATTTGAATAGCGCTTCTTGCGCTTTAGCAGTAGTATTCTCCAAATTGTCCATGATGACCACAAATTCTTGTGGTAAAGGAAGGTGCAAAGGAACCATATACATAGGGCTGCTAGAGCCTGGCTCAGTGACTGTGCAGTCATCCATAACAGACAAAACGGATAACTAATTATATTATTAAAACCGCAATTAAGAAGAATAAAAGGATATAAAATAAAAACTTCAAAATAAAAAGTAATGAGACTATTGGAATAAATACACAGACACTAAACTGTTGAATTAAGCTTTCGCTCTTATTAGTTGAAAGAGCTTCTTCAGAATGAACATGAAAATAACTGTTACAAATTCAAATACAAATTCAGAAAGTCATGTGCACAGATAAAAACCAATAGGAATGTGTGCATAAATAAGAATGTATGCAAAAAAAGAATGTATGCATAAATTAGAATGTAAATGAACAGAAACCAATAATTATACAGAAAACTGTACAAACAATGCATATTAAATGTCAAAAGCTAATTGTACCATTTGAGAGCACATTTAATATTTACACTCTCATTCAAACCAGGAAAAACTTCTGAGTTAAGTAACAACTGCCATTTCAATTCTCTAACTTCCAAAAACAATTCCCAATCACCAAAAAAACTGTCTACTTGTTCAAGAACCAAGAAATAAAACTTAGAGAAATTAAAGGAGTCCCGCACCCACAGACTCAAAAAACATGTTTAAAACATCATGGCATGATGTTTCCTACACTTTAACAGCACTCTAGGATTATTTATAGGATTTTAAATATTTTTATATGTAATTCCAGACTCTGACCACCTGGAGGCGGGCATATTGAGGTGGTTTGGATAAATCAGGTTGCCATTCAGTATCCCAGAAATCATTGTTTGGCTCAAAAATGTTACATCATGCAGGCCTCCGTTTGTCTAAAGCTCCTGTCATTTCATAGATGTTGCATGCATACAAAGTACAGAGTGAAATACAACAGTGTAAGTAACATTCCCTGCTGCTGAATGACTACTTAAAACAGAAACAGTGCAAATGTCACAGAACACACTCAAAGTGCTGTTTACTGCTGCCTTTTTTTCTAATTTAGTTTAAATGGCACTAATTTGTGAGACAATGAATTCCAGTCCATTTACTTCTCCCTCCCGTAACACTCTAGCTTCCCTAGCTGTCAAAGTCCTGAGTGTAATGTGACCTGGTAATTCCATTGACTGGCAGATCTCAGCAGGGTGCTTGACTCATGTAATTTAATCTTTTGCTCTAGCATTTCCTTTGTTAGAGGGGACATTTTTTTTTTGCTGCACTATAGCCATGGCCTTACTTGACTGCATTCACATCCAGTTTATGTAGCAACTCATGTAAGGTCCTGCACCAAAGAGCTAAATAATAAAACATTTATACTATTAACCTGTTTAGATCTTTATTAATTTAAGTGTTAAGGTATCACTTCATGCTTCCACCTTGTTAAAATTGAGATTTACATGTGCAAAGTGTGTTGGTATGCAATGTTTGCCTACATATGTTTTTCTCACTGGTTGGTTTGCAAAAAAACTTTTGCAGTGTCCCTGGATTTGTCTTTGTACATACAAACCACATTGCTCTATTTTCCCCTTCCTTTTTCTTGTGTCCAGAAGTCACTTATCACAAAGTAATTTTTTTATTGATTTTTTTTTTAAATAAAGGACATAAAGATTAATTTGCCTTGGATCAGATAATGGATGCCACTGCAAAGAATCACTGTTGAAATATTTGTGCATGGACAAAATCCCTTACTAAATCTATTTGCCAGCCTCCAGTTCAATTGGTGTTATGGCTTTAATATACTGGTGTGTTTGCTCATGCCTTCCAAATATCTCCACCATTACATACCAGTTTTGCAGTGTAGTAACCACCCGACATGCCCATACACCTTTAGCCATCAATATGCAGCTACTCCTGTTCATGTGAGTATGTGAATTCATTTTCAGACTTAAGGTGTGGAAGCTGCACTGAATAATTCTAGGTGCTTGTTCAGGTTTCACATGGTGCTTGCTTAGAGCTACTCTCATGTTAAGCCACTATGAATATGTTGCACTGCCACCTTTGATACCAGGGTAATGTTTTAATCTTTCTATTCCTGCACTGCACACTAGCAATATCTGGTGCAAATACAACAGAGAAGTATGAAAGCGATATTAACCACCTAAGCATCATTTGCCATGCAGAATGTACAAGTATGCATACCAAATTTCTGTGTTTACAAACATCAGTGTTACTACACTACTACTAAATAAAATGAACATATTGAAATGTAACATGACCTGTTACCAGATGTAATTAAGATTTTCTCCTGTATAAACAAATTTCCATGATCCTCTGGTTGTTTGGTTTGATTCACTTTACTGGATACCTGTAGAGGTTTGCTCTTTCTTAGCAAGTTGTAATAAATATTTTGTTATCCGGTTGTTTACTTGGTTAGTTTGACTGGGCACACTATGAACGTTTCCAGTGGCATCCCGGGGTAAAAGCTCAAAATGGTGCAATCTCAATGGTTTGACCTTGTACTGTAGTCCGTGGAGAGTGTCCCTTACCATATCTGAGCAAGCTACAGGTCATCATCTATGGCACAAGAAATCACAGCTCAATGTAGGAATGAATGCTGATTATCATCTGCTGTTAAAATCAAGTAAAAACACTAACACCCTATGCAAAAACTCAGAATAAGTTTTGCAAGGATCTGCCAATGCACACATGATAATATGCTAATTATTAGTCAGAGAAAAACAAATGTAATGTTCTTTGGCACTCCATAATAGCTTGCTAAAACTCTGCACCTGACAATAACTGACACATCAGGCAATATGTTGCATGTAGTAACAGAGCAAAAAATATCCAGGGATCACATTGGACCCTACTGTCTTATTAACAAACCATACAGATATTAGCGGAACCTTAAATAACTAAATTTATGCTACAAGCTCTCATACCTTCTCACCTCCAGCATGTGCACAACCAGCACAATAAACATACTTATCCCAAAAACTGAGCATGGGCTCCCTTTAATAGCTCTTCACTCTACCACAAATACAAATAACACTTGTACTGTCACTTTTAAATAGATCTGTAGATTTGAATTACTTGCAGAACCAAATATGCATCTTTGCTATTTCCTCCAATGCTTCAAGTAGCTACCTATCAATGAAAGAACAACCTTGCTACTTGGTTCAAAGATATAGAAATTATTAAAATGGGACGTTGTCTACCTCTAAAATCCAAACTACATATTAACCAACCTCTTATCTGAGAGACAGTCAGGAAGATGGCTTAATAGTTATCAGACCATGTTTCAAGACAACCACAGGAAAACATGCATTCTCAAAGCTGGATTCAGCAGGCTGGTATAATCTCCCAGGAGTAGCTAGGGAGCAAAGCAATCTGGAAGCATTCAAAACTAAATTAATAGAGCAACTGCTGTGGGATACCAGATGCCTGTGCTGTTGTGACAATGGTTAGTCAGTTCTTGATGTTGCAGTGAATGGCTAGCCATTGCATACCATGCCTATGCCAAAACACACCTGCACTACGACTGTAGCATTGATATATGTGTGGTAAATAAAGCCATTCTGAGGGAAAGCACTTTGGATGACATTATCATTATGTTGAATGCTGCTACTGTTTTTAGCAAAATGAATGTGAAGGCAGGTTACTACCAAATGGAGGTGAATCCTAAGAACAGAATAACAAATACATTTTTAATAACAAAGGTCTTAGAAGATACAGGAGTTTAATTTGGGTTGTAAGATCAGTTACAGAAAATTTCAGATGTATAATATATTTTATCCCAGGCATTCTGAATGTTAACATTTTCTTTGACGATGCAGCCTGTGGCAAAACACAGAAACAATGATTCTATAAATAGAGTTTTACAAATATGCAAATTAATACATAATTTCTTGAGTTTTATGGTAATATATGTTCAAGGAAAGAAGGGTCAACAAATCTAAATAAAGTTAAGGCAATATACAACATGTCACTATACTGAAACGCAAAAGTAGTAAGATGTTTCCCAGGCATGGTAAATTACAATCCCTTGTATGGGTAGGTCTTTCATTGATAACTGCCTTTATAAGGGGTTTTAAGATCAGTAATTTAACAATGTATGTAAATAAAAAGTGTTAATATGATGCATTTTATTTTTTATGAACAGCAGTTGCTTACTTTACTGATCGCTCTCTCATACACACACGCAGGCACTTCAAAAGTCATACACACACTCTCCATGCATTCCTTACCGTTTGCTCTCTTACACACACGCAGGCACTTCAAAAGTCATACACACACTCTCCATGCATTCCTTTACCATTCGCTCTCTCATACACACACACACACACACAGGCACTTCAAAAGTCGTACACACACTCTCCATGCATTCCTTTACTGATCGCTCTCTCATACACACACACGCAGGCACTTCAAAAGTCATACACACGCTCTCCATGCATTCCTTTACCATTTGCTCTCTCATACACACATGCAGGCACTTCAAAAGTCATACACACAATCTCCATGCATTCCTTTACTGATCGCTCTCTCATACACACACGCAGGCACTTCAAAAGTCATACACACGCTCTCCATGCATTCCTTTACCGTTCGCTCTCTCATACACCCTCGCAGGCACTTCAAAAGTCGTACACACCCTCTCCATGCATTCCTTTACCATTCGCTCTCATACACACACGCAGGCCCTTTTACATTCATACACACACTCCATGCATTGCTTTACTGTTCACTCTGTCATACACACACGCAGGCACTCCTACATTCATACACACACACTTCATTCTCTCCCCATGCACTTGTAATCACTGCCCAGACAACACAAGAGTCAAACCCACTACCCTTATGTCTGTAGAGACATATTTTAGATAAAAAAATTTGTAGGTGGCAAATAACCAATGGGAGAAGCACAGCCAACATAATCAAGTGTTTGTCTGTGTGAGCGTGCAGTTACGACCTAACAAACCATTACTTTACACTCGCTAAGC
>NC_056739.1:1802185970-1802233470 GCF_019279795.1 Protopterus annectens | reverse complement strand
GCAGGTGTGTAGGGTACAATCCACCCTACAAAGGGGTAGGGCAATCCTGGTTCTGGCTTAACTGCCAGTTTCAGTATGACCGCTTATTGTTTTTAGCTTTCCCTATGCATTTCAAGCATGTTTCTGCATAGAGAAAAATACCTGTGGAAAGTTGTTTTTCTCCAAGAGGGAAAAAGCTAGGAGGCTGAAACTCTGCAGGTGTGTAGGGTACAATCCACCCTACAAAGGGGTAGGGCAATCCTGGTTCTGGCTTAACTGCCAGTTTCAGTATGACCGTTTATTGTTTTTAGCTTTCCCTATGCATTTCAAGCATGTTTCTGCATAGAGAAAAAATACCTGTGGAAAGTTGTTTTTCTCCAAGAAGGAAAAAGCTAGGAGGCTGAAACTCTGCAGGTGTGTAGGGTACAATCCACCCTACAAAGGGGTAGGGCAATCCTGGTTCTGGCTTAACTGCCAGTTTCAGTATGACCGCTTATTGTTTTTAGCTTTCCCTATGCATTTCAAGCATGTTTCTGCATAGAGAAAAAATACCTGTGGAAAGTTGTTTTTCTCCAAGAGGGAAAAAGCTAGGAGGCTGAAACTCTGCAGGTGTGTAGGGTACAATCCACCCTACAAAGGGGTAGGGCAATCCTGGTTCTGGCTTAACTGCCAGTTTCAGTATGACCTCACTTCCCTCTGTGGAGGAGGTGGGGTCTGCAGCACTGCAGCAGAGCGCTGGTGAGGAGACTGCTCCTGTTTCTAATGTTCCTGATACTGCTACAACGTTTCCTGAGATGAAAATTGTGGATACTTATTCTTTAGCTACTGTTCCTGAGGATTCTACATTGTCTATGGCTGGTAAAAGCACTAGGGATGTGCAGACTGCTGCTATTCTGGATTGGGGTAATGCAGACATTGACTTTCCGCCGCCGGCTGATTCACTGGCAGCTTCCGTTTTTCAGGCTGGTAAAACTTCTTTTCCTGCTTCCTCACACTCTTCTACTAGTGCCTCTAAGGTTGCTCATGTGTTTAAAAGGCCTTTTGAGGCAGTAGAAGTTTCAGAAATGTCTGAAAATAGCGCAAAACGCGCTACAGAAAAAAAGACACTTTTACACTTTAAATTTGGCGCCAAAACCGGCTTTCAGAACGCCGAGAAAGACATTACAGCCTTGCAAACTTCAAATACTGCTTGCACAGCCCCTGATGGACTTGCAAACCCCATTCCACCTAAATTATACTCTCAGGCAGCTTCTCCTTCACATCCCAGTCGGACTTTTCAACAAAAGTCATGCATTAGGTTTAAAACAGCAAAAAATGACAGGATGTCATTAAGACGCTTATGGGCTGATCTGCTTGCTCCTGCAGGTCTGAAGCTTTTAGACTTGGCTGGGGTGATACCCTGGCCGAATGAGAACATGATTGAGGTGTTTTTTGAAGTTCCTCTGGTTGCTGCAAATTTTTATGCTAAGTTTCAGCAGAATAAGGCTATTTCTCCCTGGAATTTGTATGAGATTGCTCAGTTGAATGTGCAACTGAAGAAAAAGTTGAAGTTGTCTTTTAAAACTATCTATATGTCTTCTGACATGATTAAAGCCCACATCTCTCAGCGTTGTTCTGAAGTGCATAGTATTGTTAAAACTTGTTCTCCTGATCTACCTGGGGTCTGGGATGGTGGCTGGGAGGTTTGGGTGACCATGGGGGTCACTGATAAAGGTATTGCTCATCTTCCAGGTGTGTGTTTTGTAGGCGGACATAGGGGCACTATTAGATATGCTGGCCAGCCACGTTTTTGTTTCTTTTGTGGGGACTTTTCCCATCTCATATCTGACTGTCCTGCCAAAAAATGTACTCGGTGCGGATCCGTCTCGCACTTTACCAGGTCTTGTCCTAACAAGTGTCCTCATTGCGGAGAGGCACACCATTGGTCCCCGTGCCCATTGGTGGACACTCCACTGGAGGACCCTGTTTCAGAGGTTGCTGTGGTGAAAGTTTCGGATACTGTGCTTTCTGTTTCTTCTTCTTCTACCAGTGCTGAAGAGCAGGGTAGTCATATGGCAGTGGACAGTCAGGGTCATCACACGTCCCAAGTGGCTGGTCCTTCTGATGCTTATGTTCCACCGCTGAACGTACCCTCGGAAGATATAATACCTCCTTGTCCTCTATCCCAGTCTACTTTACCAGGTGTTCAGCAGTCTCTCTCTCTGCACTTCAGACCGATGCTGACATGGAAGTGGATCCTTCTGATACTGACGTAGTTCAGGCTGCTTTGGTTGCTTCTTCTTTTTCTTCTGCACATTCGGCTGTTCCCATACTTGTTGAAGATCAGCGTGGGGGTGACCCCTTGGTTTCTCCTTCTTCTCCTTTGTTGGACTCTTCTTCTGGTGGTACTGCAGGGTGGAGGCATGGTCGTTCGGCCTCCAGAGGAAGGATTAAAGCGTTGTAAAAGGGTTTGACAGACAGTCCGGATGTTGGATATGGCTAATTTCCTTTTGGCATTTTGTAATGTCAATTTGATGCTTTCTTTGTCCAAAAGGATTTGTGTGGCGGATTGGATTCAATCGTTCCAGTTTGACTTGTTGTGTTTACTTGATGTTGGTCAGCTGTCCTTGGAGCTTCAAGAACAATGGTCTGGGCTGTGTCCTTATGATGTTCAGTGGTCTACGGGACTGGACAAGCACTCTGGTTTGGTGGTTTTGTGGAATTCCTCCACAGTACATGTTTTGGATGTTATGCACTTGGTGCCGGGTCGTTTGCTTTGTTTGGATATTAAGTTTCAGTCAGATTATTACAGAGTCTTTTTTCTTTATGCTTATGTTAATCTGGGCGAGATGTAAATTGTTTAAATGTCTTTTACCTTTTTGCAGGTGGACTATTCAGTCATCGTGGCAGGGATTTTAATGCTCATATGGCTGATGACTCTCACAAGCACAAATGTGATGTCAAACTTTGTCACAAAATAATGTCGCAAGCTGGTTTATCATTAAGTTTTACTCCACCCTTTTCTTATTTTAAAGGTACAGTTCGTACTTTAATTGATTTTTGTTGGCATACCCCAGATGTTGCCTGTTCTAATTTTGATTATTTTTTTCTTCCTTTTGCTGACCATGCTCTTTTGGCGTATACCTTTGGCACTGCTACTACTTTGCATAGGGGGAAAAGCTATGTGAAGATGAGTCCTACTCGTATACAATCCAGTGACTGGGCTGCCATATGGCAGGACCTGTGGCAAGGGCAGATGTCCCTTTGGGATTTGTATGATTCTGCCACTCACTGGTGGAGGGATTTTAAGGTCAAATTGATTGGCAGGTACTGTGATTATGTTCATGAATATTGTTTACAGCTTAAAGTGAATACTTCTGCTGCCTATCATGATTATGTAAGTCATACTAATGTGGATTTGTCTTCTACCCTCACAGCTTTGCGCAGGCTTTATGACTTAAATGTGGAGAGAGTGAAGACCAAACTCTTTAATTTGGCCCATTCTTTAAAGGGTTCGGGTGAGGAGTATTTGCCATATGTGGGGAAGAAGAGGCTCCAACGTACCTCCACAATGCAATGTCTCAAGTCTCCTGAGGGCACCTTGTGCAATTCGCTGCAGGGGATGCAGAATATTGTTTTTCAACATTTGTCTCATTTGTATGGTGGTAAACCACCTGTTTCATATTTTTGGGGATTACCAAAGTTGCCCCCTTCTCATAGGGCAAGTATTGATGCTGCTATTACTTTGTCAGAAGTGCGACATGTTATCCATAATCTTACTAACCTGACTTCTGTTCCTGGATTGGACGGTATCCCCTACCTTTTCTATACTAAGTTGACAGATGACCATTTGCAGGTGTTGGTTTCTATGTTTAATGACTGGCTGTCCTTTGGTATTAATGATGTTTCATTTCTTTCTGTTGCAGTGAAATTTTTGTGGAAAAAAGGTAACAGGGCGGACTTAGCAAATTGGAGGCCTATTTCACTCTGCAACACAGACTACAAGCTTTTTATGAAGATCTTACAGCTTCGTCTGTCTGCTTCCATGTCTCTTCTTTTGGACCCTGGGGTTTATGGTGTGCCGGGTCGGCCAGTCTGGGATCTTTTACATCTCTACAAATCAGTTTTTTCTCTCTCTTCCCCTCCTCTGGGTGGTGTCCTTTCCTGTGACCTGTCTCAGGCCTTTGATAACATCTCTCATCCTGTTCTTTTCTCCATTCTTTCTTCTTATGGATTTGGGAAGAAGTTTCTAGGTTGTCTTTCTTCTATTTTTCAGGGTTCTACACTTGCTCCTCTGGTTAATGGTCATTTGGGTTTTTCTCTTCCAATGTTAAATGGGATTCGTCAAGGGTGTCCTTTAAGTAGTTACTTATTGGCTTTGGTGGTGGGTGCTGCTACCTTTTCTTTCCGGCACAAGGCTCTTCTTTCCCCATGTTCATTTTCTTGTCAGGGGGTACTCATTCCTAGAGTGGTTTCCTATGCAGATGACTTAGCTCTGTTTGTGGATGATCCTGACCAGGTTAACACTTATTTTTTACAGCAGTTTTTACCCATTTTACAGTTGGTGGGGTGGACGGTTAACCTTACAAAGTCCTTTTTCTACTCTCCTAGTGCCGATTCACCCGATGTCCTTTTTGGTTTTCCGGTGATTCGCACCGGGGTGCACATACTAGGTGTTCCTTTTGGTTCTGACGATTTTGTTGCACAGAGTTGTAAATCTCTTTTGTCTTCTTCATTAGCAAAGTTGAATTACTGGCAAACTTTCTGCCTTTCTTTTAAGAAAAAGGCTTTGTTGTTAAATTCTATTTTTTTTGGCTAAATTTATGTGTTTTCTGTTTATTTTTTTCCGACTGTTTGGATTGCCTGGTTTCTCCATTTATTTTTTTCTTTCTTTTGGAAGTCAGGTTTGAATCCCATTCCCCGGGGTACTGTTTATGCCCCAGCAGAGCATGGGGTGTGGATTAAAACACCCTGTTCTTTTTGCAAGTTATGTTTTTACATAGGCTTTTTCCGCTTAAAGTCCCAATCCTTTTTCATGATTGCGGATATTTACACTAATATGGCGCCTGGTTTTTGGGAGGCATTGTTATTGGGCAGGAGGCCTCCTTGCCCTTCTTCCTTTTATCGTGATGTGGTTTTGGTAGTGAAACGACATAAGCTTTACGATTTTGATGTTAATTTATCCTTTCCTACTTGGTATTCCCAGGTTATGTCTGCTACTGTTTTTATTAATGCTTACGAACATTTAACTTCTTTTCAGCAGCAGGGTTTGTTAAATAGGAGGAGGTTTCTCCAGGCAGTGCCCCAGTGGCATGATTTTCTGTGGAGATTGTCTTTAGATAGGTTGCCTATTAAATGTCATGTGCATACAGCTCTGGACAGGGACAAATTGTGTTTTATGCAATGTGGTGAACCAGAAACTATTTTACATTTTTTGTTTTCATGTCGGAGGATAGCTGGCTTTTGGAAATTGTTTCGTCAGGATTTTTTTGTTCCTTGCCTCTATCCCCTTAGTTTGTCTAAGTGTCAGTGGGGGGACTATAAGGTTTCTTGGTCTGCTGCCATTAGGGCAGCGGATTTTGTCCTTTGTTCCATTATGTATTTATTATGGTCAGCTAGATGTAAGGCATTTTATCAGAAGATTGTAATTCCAGTTCCTCAGTTGATTCTGATGTTAAAGTTTTGGTTGACTAAATGGGGGTATGCCAACTTTATTTTGTAGTTGCCTTGTGGTTTTCCTATTTATTGTTCTCTTGTCCATTTTGCTGTTTGTCTTTTTCCTTTGTTGTTTTGTGTTTAATAAATATTGGCTTACCTATGCATTTCAAGCATGTTTCTGCATAGAGAAAAAATACCTGTGGAAAGTTGTTTTTCTCCAAGAGGGAAAAAGCTAGGAGGCTGAAACTCTGCAGGTGTGTAGGGTACTATCCACCCTACAAAGGGGTAGGGCAATCCTGGTTCTGGCTTAACTGCCAGTTTCAGTATGACCGTTTATTGTTTTTAGCTTTCCCTATGCATTTCAAGCATGTTTCTGCATAGAGAAAAAATACCTGTGGAAAGTTGTTTTTCTCCAAGAGGGAAAAAGCTAGGAGGCTGAAACTCTGCAGGTGTGTAGGGTACTATCCACCCTACAAAGGGGTAGGGCAATCCTGGTTCTGGCTTAACTGCCAGTTTCAGTATGACCGCTTATTGTTTTTAGCTTTCCCTATGCATTTCAAGCATGTTTCTGCATAGAGAAAAATACCTGTGGAAAGTTGTTTTTCTCCAAGAGGGAAAAAGCTAGGAGGCTGAAACTCTGCAGGTGTGTAGGGTATTATCCACCCTACAAAGGGGTAGGGCAATCCTGGTTCTGGCTTAACTGCCAGTTTCAGTATGACCGTTTATTGTTTTAGCTTTCCTATGCATTTCAAGCATGTTTCTGCATAGAGAAAAATACCTGTGGAAAGTTGTTTTTCTCCAAGAGGGAAAAAGCTAGGAGGCTGAAACTCTGCAGGTGTGTAGGGTACAATCCACCCTACAAAGGGGTAGGGCAATCCTGGTTCTGGCTTAACTGCCAGTTTCAGTATGACCGTTTATTGTTTTTAGCTTTCCCTATGCATTTCAAGCATGTTTCTGCATAGAGAAAAATACCTGTGGAAAGTTGTTTTTCTCCAAGAGGGAAAAAGCTAGGAGGCTGAAACTCTGCAGGTGTGTAGGGTACAATCCACCCTACAAAGGGGTAGGGCAATCCTGGTTCTGGCTTAACTGCCAGTTTCAGTATGACCGTTTATTGTTTTTAGCTTTCCTATGCATTTTGAGCATGTTTCTGCATAGAGAAAAATACCTATGGAAAGTTGTTTTTCTCCAAGAGGGAAAAAGCTAGGAGGCTGAAACTCTGCAGGTGTGTAGGGTACAATCCACCCTACAAAGGGGTAGGGCAATCCTGGTTCTGGCTTAACTGCCATTTTCAGTATGACCGCTTATTGTTTTAGCTTTCCCTATGCATTTCAAGCATGTTTCTGCATAGAGAAAAATACCTGTGGAAAGTTGTTTTTCTCCAAGAGGGAAAAAGCTAGGAGGCTGAAACTCTGCAGGTGTGTAGGGTACAATCCACCCTACAAAGGGGTAGGGCAATCCTGGTTCTGGCTTAACTGCCAGTTTCAGTATGACCGTTTATTGTTTTTAGCTTTCCCTATGCATTTCAAGCATGTTTCTGCATAGAGAAAAAATACCTGTGGAAAGTTGTTTTTCTCCAAGAGGGAAAAAGCTAGGAGGCTGAAACTCTGCAGGTGTGTAGGGTACAATCCACCCTACAAAGGGGTAGGGCAATCCTGGTTCTGGCTTAACTGCCATTTTCAGTATGACCGCTTATTGTTTTTAGCTTTCCCTATGCATTTTGAGCATGTTTCTGCATAGAGAAAAAATACGTGTGGAAAGTTGTTTTTCTCCAAGAGGGAAAAAGCTAGGAGGCTGAAACTCTGCAGGTGTGTAGGGTACAATCCACCCTACAAAGGGGTAGGGCAATCCTGGTTCTGGCTTAACTGCCAGTTTCAGTATGACCGTTTATTGTTTTTAGCTTTCCTATGCATTTCAAGCATGTTTCTGCATAGAGAAAAAATACCTGTGGAAAGTTGTTTTCTCCAAGAGGGAAAAAGCTAGGAGGCTGAAACTCTGCAGGTGTGTAGGGTACAATCCACCCTACAAAGGGGTAGGGCAATCCTGGTTCTGGCTTAACTGCCAGTTTCAGTATGACCGTTTATTGTTTTAGCTTCCCTATGCATTTCAAGCACGTTTCTGCATAGAGAAAAATACCTGTGGAAAGTTGTTTTTCTCCAAGAGGGAAAAAGCTAGGAGGCTGAAACTCTGCAGGTGTGTAGGGTACAATCCACCCTACAAAGGGGTAGGGCAATCCTGGTTCTGGCTTAACTGCCAGTTTCAGTATGACCGTTTATTGTTTTTAGCTTTCCTATGCATTTCAAGCATGTTTCTGGATAGAGAAAAATACCTATGGAAAGTTGTTTTTCTCCAAGAGGGAAAAAGCTAGGAGGCTGAAACTCTGCAGGTGTGTAGGGTACAATCCACCCTACAAAGGGGTAGGGCAATCCTGGTTCTGGCTTAACTGCCAGTTTCAGTATGACCGTTTATTGTTTTTAGCTTTCCTATGCATTTCAAGCATGTTTCTGCATAGAGAAAAAATACCTGTGGAAAGTTGTTTTTCTCCAAGAGGGAAAAAGCTAGGAGGCTGAAACTCTGCAGGTGTGTAGGGTACAATCCACCCTACAAAGGGGTAGGGCAATCCTGGTTCTGGCTTAACTGCCAGTTTCAGTATGACCGTTTATTGTTTTTAGCTTTCCCTTTGCATTTCAAGCATGTTTCTGCATAGAGAAAAAGTACCTGTGGAAAGTTGTTTTTCTCCAAGAGGGAAAAAGCTAGGAGGCTGAAACTCTGCAGGTGTGTAGGGTACAATCCACCCTACAAAGGGGTAGGGCAATCCTGGTTCTGGCTTAACTGCCAGTTTCAGTATGACCGTTTATTGTTTTAGCTTTCCCTATGCATTTCAAGCATGTTTCTGCATAGAGAAAAAATACCTGTGGAAAGTTGTTTTTCTCCAAGAGGGAAAAAGCTAGGAGGCTGAAACTCTGCAGGTGTGTAGGGTACAATCCACCCTACAAAGGGGTAGGGCAATCCTGGTTCTGGCTTAACTGCCAGTTTCAGTATGACCGTTTATTGTTTTTAGCTTTCCCTATGCATTTCAAGCATGTTTCTGCATAGAGAAAAATACCTGTGGAAAGTTGTTTTTCTCCAAGAGGGAAAAAGCTAGGAGGCTGAAACTCTGCAGGTGTGTAGGGTACAATCCACCCTACAAAGGGGTAGGGCAATCCTGGTTCTGGCTTAACTGCCAGTTTCAGTATGACCGTTTATTGTTTTTAGCTTTCCCTATGCATTTCAAGCATGTTTCTGCATAGAGAAAAAATACCTGTGGAAAGTTGTTTTTCTCCAAGAGGGAAAAAGCTAGGAGGCTGAAACTCTGCAGGTGTGTAGGGTACAATCCACCCTACAAAGGGGTAGGGCAATCCTGGTTCTGGCTTAACTGCCAGTTTCAGTATGACCGTTTATTGTTTTAGCTTTCCCTATGCATTTCAAGCATGTTTCTGCATAGAGAAAAATACCTGTGGAAAGTTGTTTTTCTCCAAGAGGGAAAAAGCTAGGAGGCTGAAACTCTGCAGGTGTGTAGGGTACAATCCACCCTACAAAGGGGTAGGGCAATCCTGGTTCTGGCTTAACTGCCAGTTTCAGTATGACCGTTTATTGTTTTTAGCTTTCCTATGCATTTCAAGCATGTTTCTGCATAGAGAAAAAATACCTGTGGAAAGTTGTTTTTCTCCAAGAGGGAAAAAGCTAGGAGGCTGAAACTCTGCAGGTGTGTAGGGTACAATCCACCCTACAAAGGGGTAGGGCAATCCTGGTTCTGGCTTAACTGCCAGTTTCAGTATGACCGTTTATTGTTTTTAGCTTTCCCTATGCATTTCAAGCATGTTTCTGCATAGAGAAAAAATACCTGTGGAAAGTTGTTTTTCTCCAAGAGGGAAAAAGCTAGGAGGCTGAAACTCTGCAGGTGTGTAGGGTACAATCCACCCTACAAAGGGGTAGGGCAATCCTGGTTCTGGCTTAACTGCCAGTTTCAGTATGACCGTTTATTGTTTTTAGCTTTCCTATGCATTTCAAGCATGTTTCTGCATAGAGAAAAAATACCTGTGGAAAGTTGTTTTTCTCCAAGAGGGAAAAAGCTAGGAGGCTGAAACTCTGCAGGTGTGTAGGGTACAATCCACCCTACAAAGGGGTAGGGCAATCCTGGTTCTGGCTTAACTGCCAGTTTCAGTATGACCGTTTATTGTTTTTAGCTTTCCTATGCATTTCAAGCATGTTTCTGCATAGAGAAAAAATACCTATGGAAAGTTGTTTTTCTCCAAGAGGGAAAAAGCTAGGAGGCTGAAACTCTGCAGGTGTGTAGGGTACAATCCACCCTACAAAGGGGTAGGGCAATCCTGGTTCTGGCTTAACTGCCAGTTTCAGTATGACCGTTTATTGTTTTTAGCTTTCCCTATGCATTTCAAGCATGTTTCTGCATAGAGAAAAAATACCTGTGGAAAGTTGTTTTTCTCCAAGAGGGAAAAAGCTAGGAGGCTGAAACTCTGCAGGTGTGTAGGGTACAATCCACCCTACAAAGGGGTAGGGCAATCCTGGTTCTGGCTTAACTGCCAGTTTCAGTATGACCGTTTATTGTTTTTAGCTTTCCTATGCATTTCAAGCATGTTTCTGCATAGAGAAAAAATACCTATGGAAAGTTGTTTTCTCCAAGAGGGAAAAAGCTAGGAGGCTGAAACTCTGCAGGTGTGTAGGGTACAATCCACCCTACAAAGGGGTAGGGCAATCCTGGTTCTGGCTTAACTGCCAGTTTCAGTATGACCGTTTATTGTTTTTAGCTTTCCTATGCATTTCAAGCATGTTTCTGCATAGAGAAAAATACCTATGGAAAGTTGTTTTTCTCCAAGAGGGAAAAAGCTAGGAGGCTGAAACTCTGCAGGTGTGTAGGGTACAATCCACCCTACAAAGGGGTAGGGCAATCCTGGTTCTGGCTTAACTGCCAGTTTCAGTATGACCTCACTTCCCTCTATGGAGGGGGTGGGGTCTGCAGCACTGCAGCAGAGCGCTGGTGTGGAGCCTGTTCCTGCTCCTGGTATTCCTGTTGTTGGTGATTCTTCTTCTGAGGTTAAAATTGTAAATTCCTTTTCCATGGCTGACTTTTCTGAGGATTCTGTGTTGTCTGGGGATGGTAACATAGTGAGAAATACTCAAACTGCTGCTATTCTTGACTGGGGAGCTGAAACTGCAGACCTGCCTCCGCCTGCTGGATCTATGGCTGCTTCCGTTTTTTCTGGGACTACTGAGGATTTTCCTGGCTCTTTGCAAGGTGCTACATCATTAAATAAGGTAAACCCTGTGTTTAAACGTCCTTTTGAGGCTGTAGATGCCTCAGATGTTGACTTTTCTACTGCTAAAAACGCCAGAGAAAAAAAGATGCACTCCCGTTTTAAATTTGGCGCCAAAACCGGCGTTTCTAATGCCGAGAATGCAATGACAGCACAAATAACTTCAAATACTGCTTGCACTGTTGTTCCTGCATCTACAAACACCAAATCTCCTAAATTATACTCACAAGCAGCTTCTCTTTCTTCCCCTGTTAAGCAATTTGTGCAAAAGTCATGCATTCGGATTAAAAAGACCAATGTTTCCAGGATGTCATTGAAAAGTGTATGGACTGATGTTTTGGCTCCTGCAGGTTTGAAATTGTTAGATCTGGCTGGGGTTATTCCCTGGCCAAATGAAAACATGCTTGAAGTATTCTTTGAGTCCCCACTAGCTGCAACTAATTTTTATGCTGCTTTTCATAAGCATAAGCATATGTCTCCATGGAATACTTATGAGCTCTCCCAATTAAATGTGCAGTTGAAGAAAAAGTTGAGGCTGCAGTTTAAAACTATTTACATGTCTACTGACATGGTTAGAGCTTATTTACTGCAACATTGTGCTGAAGTACATAGCATTGTTAAATCATGCTCGGCTGAGCTTCCTGGGGTTTGGGATGGTGGGTGGGAGGTCTGGGTGACCATGGGGGTCACAGATGCAGGCATTACTCACCTTCCTGGTGTGTGCTTTGTGGGTGGTCATAGAGGGACCATCCGATACGCTGGTCAGCCGCGTTTTTGTTTCTTTTGCGGTGACTTTTCACATCTCATTTCTGAATGTCCAGCAAAGAAATGTACGCGTTGTGGCTCTTTGCAACATTTTTCTAGGGCTTGCCCAAATAAATGTCCTCATTGTGGGGAGGCTCATCACTGGTCTCAGTGTCCGTTGGTGGGTCCCCCTTTGGAGGAGGAGACTGTTACAACTATACCTGAATCTGTTTCGGATGTTTCTGTTGAGCCTTTACCGCTTGTGTCATTGTCCACTACTGGTGCTGAAGAGCTGAGTAGTCATTCGGCGGTTGATTCACAAGGTTTTCACACATCACAAGTGGCTGGTCCTTCTGGAGACTATGTTCCACCAGTGCTGGTGCCTCCTGGGAACTTGGAGCCCCCCCACCCATCATCACAAACCCCTTCTATGGACGCTTCGGCGCCCTTTGTAGATTCTTCAGCTGATGTTGAAGTAGATATGGATGTTTCAGATACTGTTAATAAGTCTCAGTATGCTACGGCTTTTTCTTCTTCTGCATGTTTGTCCGAGGGAGTATCTTCTGTTCCCCCCCAGGCTCCTGAATTGTTCTGTACGCCGCAGGCAGTGTCAGTGGAATCTCCAGTTTCTGGGACAGTTACACGACGGCGGCAAGGCAGGTCTGCTTCTCGCGGTCGACAGAAGGTAGCACATTCGGTGCAGGATAACCCCACTGACCCGGACAATGGCTAACCTTTTACTGGCGTTTTGCAATATAAATCTTATGCTATCGATGACGAAACGTCTATGCGTGGTGGATTGGCTCCAGACTTACCCTGTGGATTTATTATGTCTCTTGGATGTTGGTATGCTTTCTCTGGAGGCCCAGGAACAGTGGTCGCATCTTTCACCCTATGCTTCCCAGTGGTCCACGGGTTTGGATAGACATTCTGGACTGGTGGTTCTGTGGAATCCTGCTACAGTAACAGTGCTGGATTTTATGCACCTTATTCCTGGTCGCCTAGTTTGCTTAGACATTAAGTTTCATGGGGATTATTTTCGTGTTTTTTTCTTATATGCATATGTTTCTTTGGGTGAGCGTTGCAAGCTGTATAATTTTATGTTGCCTTTTTTACAGGTTGACTATCAGATCATTGTAGCTGGCGACTTTAATACTCATTTGCTGGCTGATGGGTATAAGGAGAAGTGTGATGTAAAATTGTGCTACAAAATTATGAAGCAGGCAGGTTTAGTTATGGGTTTCACTCCACCTTTTTCGTATACACAAGGCAATGTACGTACACTGATAGATTATTGTTGGCATTCTCATAGCCTTTCATGTTCTAATTTTTCTTTTGTTTTTCTCCCATTTACTGACCATGCACTTTTGTCCTATTCGTTTGGACGAGTCACGCCTATGAAGAGAGGCAGGAGTTATGTAAAAATGAATCCTACGTACATGCAGTCCCCTGCTTGGGAGGAGGTTTGGCAGGACTTATGGCAGGGACATTACTCCTTGTTTGAATTATATGATTCTGTTACGTCCTGGTGGAAAGATCTTAAGGTTAAACTGCTCAGAAGGTATACTTCTTTTGTTGGTGATTATTGTGCTCAACTGAAAACTCGTACATCTGTTGCGTATCATCAGTATGTTAAAATTGCTAACTCTGATGTGTCTTCTGCCCTTTTAGCTCTGCGGAAGTTGTATGATCTTAACAGGGAAAGGGTTAAGACCAGGCTTTTCAATCTAGCCAATTCGCTCCATGGTTCTGGGAAGGAGTACTTGCCTTACGTGGGTAAGGCTTCCGTGCATAAATCCACTACTATGCAATGTTTGACATCCTCAGATGGGTCTCTATGTAATACCTTGGAGGGCATGCAGCTCATTGTACGGAATTATTTGCATTCCTTGTTTGGTGGGAAGCCCAACAGTTCATATTTATGGGAATTACCGTCCCTTCCTGCTTCACATAAGGCTGCCATTGATAACGTTATTTCTTTATCTGAACTTAAACATGTTTTGTCTTCCATCCCTAACCCCTCTTCTGTGCCTGGACTGGATGGTGTCCCGTACTCTTTTTATGTCCATTTTTCTGATTTTCAGTTACAGATTTTGGTTTCACTGTTTAATACTTGGTTGGATTCTGGCATTAATGATGTATCTTTTCTTTCCATAGCCATCAAATTTCTGTGGAAAAAAGGTAATCGTTCGGATCTGGAGAACTGGAGGCCCATTGCTTTATGCAATACCGACTATAAGTTGTTTACTAAGATTTTACACCTGCGACTCTCTTCTTCCTTACCATTGTTGCTGGATCCTGGGGTATATGGCATCTCTGGGCGGCCTATCTGGGAACTGTTGCATGTTTATAAGTCTGTTTTTTCTTCTTTTTCTGATTCTTCTGGTGGTGTCTTATCCTGTGATCTGTCCAAAGCTTTTGATAATATTTCACATTCTGTTTTGCTTTCTATATTGCGTTCTTATGGTTTTGGTGAGAAGTTTGTTTCCTGTCTTGTCTCTATTTTTCAGGGTTCTTCTCTTGTTCCGCTGGTAAATGGGCACTTGGGTACCTCGTTGCCCATGTGTAATGGTATTCGACAGGGGTGTCCTCTTAGTGGTTCTCTTCTTGCTTTGGTGGTTGGTGCTGTTATTTTTTCTTTCAGGCATAAGGTTTGTCTTTCCCCTTATTCTTTCTCTTGTTTTGGGGTTCTTGTTCCTAGGGTCGTGTCCTATGCTGATGATCTCTCTTTATTTGTGGAGGATCCTGCTCAGGTTGATATGTATTTTGTTCGGCATTTTCTTCCTCTTCTTCATGAGGTGGGATGGACTGTGAATGTTTCCAAGTCTTTTTTCTATTCTTTGCAGCCTGGTTTGCCTGCAGTACTTTGTTCTTTTCCGGTTGTTCAGGAGGGAGTGCATATTTTGGGTGTTCCCTTTGGTTCTTCGGCTTTCACTGCTCAGTGTTGCAAGCAATTGTTGTCTTCCTCTTTGTCTACTTTAACTTTTTGGAACTCATTTCATTTATCTTTTCGTAAGAAGGCTTTGTTGTTAAACTCTGTGTTTTTGGCTAAATTTCTTTATGTTTTTTCTGTTTATTTTTTTCCGCAGCAATGGCTGGCTTGGTTTCTTCGACTTTATTTTCACTTCTTTTGGAAATCGGGTTTAAACCCTGTTTCTAGGGGTATTGTGTATGCGCCAGTGGAACAGGGTGGTTGTGGCCTGAAGCACCCGGTCTTATTTTTTCAACTTTTGTTTTTATATAGGTTGTTTTTGCAGTTAAAATCCCAGTCTTATTCTTTGTTAGCTGAATTGTACCGGAGCATGGCTCCCGGGTTTTGGGATGTTTTATTAGCTGGGAGGCGGCCCATTGCCCTTCCTACATCGGACTATCGTGATATAGTGCTTATAGTTCGAAAGTATAAACTTTTTGATTTTGATGCACAGTTACCTTTTTCTGCATGGTATACTCAGGTTATGTCCTCCTATGTGTGGACTAATGCATATGTTGCACTTAACCCTTTTCAGTTGCAGGGCCTGCTTGGACGACGGAGATTTCTACGCCTGGCTCCGCAATGGCACGACTTCTTATGGCGCTTATCTTTAGACAAGTTGCCTCTACGGTGTCATTTGCATACAGGTTCTGTGGCTGATACTTTGTGTTTTATGAATTGTGGGGAGCCAGAAACTATTTTACATTTTTTGTTCTCTTGTAGCAGGATTCGTGGTTTTTGGACTTTGTTCAGACGGACTTTTCGTGTTCCTGGGCTTTTTCCTCTAGGATTGGCGAAGTGCCAACTGGGTGACTATCAGTCTTATTGGACTACGGACAAAAGAAATGCTGACTTTGTTCTTTGCTCTGCCATGTACTTGTTATGGTCGGCTAGATGTAAAGCCTTGTACCAGAAAGTGGTCATTCCTGTGCAACAGTTAATACTTATGTTGAAACATTGGTTGACTAGGTGGGGATATGCGGCTTTTATTGTTTAATTTTACTTTTAATTTTATTTTTTAACCTTTGTTTTTCTTTTTTTCTGTTTTGCTTTTTGTTTTTTGCCTTTTTGTGTTTGCTTTTCTTTTCCTTTTTGTTAATAAAATTTGGATTTCCTATGCATTTCAAGCATGTTTCTGCATAGAGAAAAAATACCTGTGGAAAGTTGTTTTTCTCCAAGAGGGAAAAAGCTAGGAGGCTGAAACTCTGCAGGTGTGTAGGGTACAATCCACCCTACAAAGGGGTAGGGCAATCCTGGTTCTGGCTTAACTGCCAGTTTCAGTATGACCGTTTATTGTTTTTAGCTTTCTTTTTGCATTTCAAGCATGTTTCTGCATAGAGAAAAAATACCTGTGGAAAGTTGTTTTTCTCCAAGAGGGAAAAAGCTAGGAGGCTGAAACTCTGCAGGTGTGTAGGGTACAATCCACCCTACAAAGGGGTAGGGCAATCCTGGTTCTGGCTTAACTGCCAGTTTCAGTATGACCGTTTATTGTTTTTAGCTTTCCCTATGCATTTCAAGCATGTTTCTGCATAGAGAAAAATACCTATGGAAAGTTGTTTTTCTCCAAGAGGGAAAAAGCTAGGAGGCTGAAACTCTGCAGGTGTGTAGGGTACAATCCACCCTACAAAGGGGTAGGGCAATCCTGGTTCTGGCTTAACTGCCAGTTTCAGTATGACCGTTTATTGTTTTTAGCTTTCCCTATGCATTTCAAGCATGTTTCTGCATAGAGAAAAATACCTATGGAAAGTTGTTTTTCTCCAAGAGGGAAAAAGCTAGGAGGCTGAAACTCTGCAGGTGTGTAGGGTACAATCCACCCTACAAAGGGGTAGGGCAATCCTGGTTCTGGCTTAACTGCCAGTTTCAGTATGACCGTTTATTGTTTTTAGCTTTCCTATGCATTTCAAGCATGTTTCTGCATAGAGAAAAATACCTGTGGAAAGTTGTTTTTCTCCAAGAGGGAAAAAGCTAGGAGGCTGAAACTCTGCAGGTGTGTAGGGTACAATCCACCCTACAAAGGGGTAGGGCAATCCTGGTTCTGGCTTAACTGCCAGTTTCAGTATGACCGTTTATTGTTTTTAGCTTTCCTTTGCATTTCAAGCATGTTTCTGCATAGAGAAAAAATACCTGTGGAAAGTTGTTTTTCTCCAAGAGGGAAAAAGCTAGGAGGCTGAAACTCTGCAGGTGTGTAGGGTACAATCCACCCTACAAAGGGGTAGGGCAATCCTGGTTCTGGCTTAACTGCCAGTTTCAGTATGACCGTTTATTGTTTTTAGCTTTCCCTATGCATTTCAAGCATGTTTCTGCATAGAGAAAAATACCTGTGGAAAGTTGTTTTTCTCCAAGAGGGAAAAAGCTAGGAGGCTGAAACTCTGCAGGTGTGTAGGGTACAATCCACCCTACAAAGGGGTAGGGCAATCCTGGTTCTGGCTTAACTGCCAGTTTCAGTATGACCGTTTATTGTTTTAGCTTTCCCTATGCATTTCAAGCATGTTTCTGCATAGAGAAAAATACCTGTGGAAAGTTGTTTTTCTCCAAGAGGGAAAAAGCTAGGAGGCTGAAACTCTGCAGGTGTGTAGGGTACAATCCACCCTACAAAGGGGTAGGGCAATCCTGGTTCTGGCTTAACTGCCAGTTTCAGTATGACCGTTTATTGTTTTTAGCTTTCCTATGCATTTCAAGCATGTTTCTGCATAGAGAAAAATACCTGTGGAAAGTTGTTTTTCTCCAAGAGGGAAAAAGCTAGGAGGCTGAAACTCTGCAGGTGTGTAGGGTACAATCCACCCTACAAAGGGGTAGGGCAATCCTGGTTCTGGCTTAACTGCCAGTTTCAGTATGACCGTTTATTGTTTTTAGCTTTCCCTATGCATTTCAAGCATGTTTCTGCATAGAGAAAAAATACCTGTGGAAAGTTGTTTTTCTCCAAGAGGGAAAAAGCTAGGAGGCTGAAACTCTGCAGGTGTGTAGGGTACAATCCACCCTACAAAGGGGTAGGGCAATCCTGGTTCTGGCTTAACTGCCAGTTTCAGTATGACCGTTTATTGTTTTTAGCTTTCCCTATGCATTTCAAGCATGTTTCTGCATAGAGAAAAAATACCTGTGGAAAGTTGTTTTTCTCCAAGAGGGAAAAAGCTAGGAGGCTGAAACTCTGCAGGTGTGTAGGGTACAATCCACCCTACAAAGGGGTAGGGCAATCCTGGTTCTGGCTTAACTGCCAGTTTCAGTATGACCGTTTATTGTTTTTAGCTTTCCTATGCATTTCAAGCATGTTTCTGCATAGAGAAAAATACCTGTGGAAAGTTGTTTTTCTCCAAGAGGGAAAAAGCTAGGAGGCTGAAACTCTGCAGGTGTGTAGGGTACAATCCACCCTACAAAGGGGTAGGGCAATCCTGGTTCTGGCTTAACTGCCAGTTTCAGTATGACCGTTTATTGTTTTATCTTTCCTATGCATTTCAAGCATGTTTCTGCATAGAGAAAAATACCTGTGGAAAGTTGTTTTTCTCCAAGAGGGAAAAAGCTAGGAGGCTGAAACTCTGCAGGTGTGTAGGGTACAATCCACCCTACAAAGGGGTAGGGCAATCCTGGTTCTGGCTTAACTGCCATTTTCAGTATGACCGCTTATTGTTTTTAGCTTTCCCTATGCATTTTGAGAATGTTTCTGCATAGAGAAAAATACGTGTGGAAAGTTGTTTTTCTCCAAGAGGGAAAAAGCTAGGAGGCTGAAACTCTGCAGGTGTGTAGGGTACAATCCACCCTACAAAGGGGTAGGGCAATCCTGGTTCTGGCTTAACTGCCAGTTTCAGTATGACCGTTTATTGTTTTTAGCTTTCCCTATGCATTTCAAGCATGTTTCTGCATAGAGAAAAATACCTGTGGAAAGTTGTTTTTCTCCAAGAGGGAAAAAGCTAGGAGGCTGAAACTCTGCAGGTGTGTAGGGTATTATCCACCCTACAAAGGGGTAGGGCAATCCTGGTTCTGGCTTAACTGCCAGTTTCAGTATGACCGTTTATTGTTTTTAGCTTTTACTATGCATTTCAAGCATGTTTCTGCATAGAGAAAAAATACCTGTGGAAAGTTGTTTTTCTCCAAGAGGGAAAAAGCTAGGAAGCTGAAACTCTGCAGGTGTGTAGGGTACAATCCACCCTACAAAGGGGTAGGGCAATCCTGGTTCTGGCTTAACTGCCAGTTTCAGTATGACCTCACTTCCCTCTATGGAGGGGGTGGGGTCTGCAGCACTGCAGCAGAGCGCTATGGAGGATCCTGCCTCTTTGACTACTGCTCCTGAAGCTATACTTTCTTCTCCAGAAGTGAAAATTGTGGATACTTATTCTATAGCCGATTTGCCAGATGATCCTAACTTGCCTGTGGATTCTAAGAGTGCCAGGAACGTGCAGACAGCTGCTTTATTCACGTGGGGTGAGGAGAATGCTGAATTTCCGCCTCCTGCCGATTCTTTGGCTGCTAAGGTACTTTTTTCAAATTCTATGGGTCCCCGACCCCTGTGCACACTTCTGCAACTTCTGTTTCTACTAATCTCGTTAATAAAAGGCCTTTTGAAGCATTAGAAGCTTCAGATTCACAAGATTTGCGTGCTAAACATGCTAAAGAAAAAAAGAGCACTTTACAGTTTAAATTTGGCGCCAAAACCGGCAATAACGCTAGCGCTAATGTCATGACAGCAAAGACAACTTCTTCTGCTGCATGCACCTCTGATATTGATCCTGCACACCCCAAATCACCTAAATTATATTCACAGGCAGCCTCTTCAACTAACCCTGCCCAGGGTTTTGTGCAATAATCATGCATAAGGATTAAAACAGTAAAACAAGCCAGGATGTCATTGAAAGGCTTATGGGCTGATGTACTATTCCCTGCTGGTTTAAAGTTGCTAGACCTAGCTGGGGTTATTCAGTGGCGCAATGAATCTATGATTGAGGTTTATTTTGAGTCCCCTGTGCTGGCTACAAAATTTTATACTGCTTTTCAAGCTCATAAGTCACTTTCCCCTTGGAATAAATATGAGATTTCACAAATGAATGTTCAGTTAAAGAAGAAGTTGAAAAGTTTATTTTAAAACTATTTACATGACAGCTGATATGATTAGAGCTTATTTGTCCAGGTACTGTTCTGAAGTGCACACTGTTATTAAATCTTGTTCGCCTGAATTGCCTAGAGTGTGGGATGGGGGGTGGGAGGCTTGGGTGACTATGGGGGTCACTGAGGATGGTATAAAGCATGTTCCTGGTGTTTGCTTTGTCGGAGGGCATAGGGGGACCGTTCGCTATGCAGGTCAACCCAGAATTTGTTTTTTCTGTGGTGCTTTTACACATTTAATATCTGTATGCCCTGCCAAGAAGTGCACCAGATGTGGCTCTTTAGAGCATTTTTCCAGAGCTTGCACAAATAAATGTCCTCATTGTGGGGAAGCTCATCACTGGTCTGTTTGCCCTTTGGTGGAGCTCCCTACGGAGGGTGAAGTCTCCTTATCTTCTGAAAATTTGAATGTGGATGTGGAAGTGGCAGTCTCTGCCCCTCCGATTGATACTCTTGCTGCTGGTGCTTTAGAGCAAAGCAGCCACTCACCTCCGGATTCTCAAGGCTTTTATAATTCTCAGCCTGCTGGGCCATCTCATGCTTATGATCCTCTAGAGGTTCCTCCTACTCCGGTTCACCCTCCCCCTGTCCTGCCTCCTCCTGTAGCAGTTCCTGATCAAATTTCTGTTTCTTCAGACAGTCCTGTGCTTGATATGGATACTTCTGATGTGGGTTCCAAGGATGTTTCTCCTTTTTCTTCTTCTTCTGAACATTCATTTGCAGATGTTGCCCCCCCCCTCCACAAGAGGCTTCTTCTATGTCGGGATCGATCATGGATACATCGGATTCTGGATATGTCTCCCGGAGGTGGTTACGATCTGCTACTAAGGTGAAGAATTCTTCATTGGATGTCGTTTCAAATGGCTCCTTCCATGCAGATAATGGCTAATCTGTTGGTGGCCTTCTGTAATATTAATCTTTTGCTATCTCTGACGAAACGTTTATGTGTGGCTGACTGGGTTCAGACTCTTCAGGTCGATATATTGTGTCTGATGGATGTTTGTACTCTTTCCATGGAGGATCAAGTCCAGTGGTCTCATTTGTGTTCCTATGAGGCCTTTTGGTCTACGGGATTGGATAGACATTCCGGCATGGTTGTCCTATGGAATACTGCCACGGTGGATGTTCGTGATTCCATGCATCTCATTCCTGGGCGTCTACTTTGCTTTGACATTCAGTTTCAGGGTGACTTTTACCGTGTTTTATTTTTATATGCTTATGTCCAACTTGGTGACAGGTGTAAATTGTTTAAGTTTATGCAACCTTTTCTTCAGGTGGACTACCCCCTTATTGTTGCAGGGGATTTCAATACGCACTTAATAGATGTGTCATGTATGCATAAGTGTGATGTTAAGTTGTGTACTAAGATTTTGTCTCAGGCAGGCCTTACCTTGGGTTTTACTCCTCCTTTTTCATTTCGGCAGGGTAATACTACATCTCTCATTGATTTTTGTTGGCACACGCCTAGGCTATCTTGTTCTGATTTTTCTCATGTGTTTCTTCCTTTTACGGATCATGCTTTGTTGATGTATAAGTTTGGTCATGCCACCCCTTTGCGTAAAGGGAAAAGTTACGTAAAGTTAAATCCCATTTACATTGCTATGCCTGAATGGGATGCTGTTTGGAGGGATTTGTGGCAGGGCCACTTTACCTTGATGGAGTTATACGATTCTGTGGCGGATTGGTGGTTGGATTTCAAGATCAAATTATTACGCAGGTATAAATCTTTTGTTCATGATTATTGTTTATCACTTAAAGCACGCACAACAGCTGCTTATCATAATTATATTAAGGTTGCTAATGTTGATTTGTTTTTTGCCCTTACTGCCTTACGGAAGTTGTACGATTTGAACATGGAGAGAGTTAAGACGAATTTATTTAATTTGGCCCGTACTCTCCGGGGCACAGGGGAAGAATATTTACCTTATGTGGGGAAGTCCCGTATTGTCAAATCCACTACCATGCAATGTCTTAAGTCTCCTTCAGGCTCTCTATGCAATACATTGTCAGGCATGCACACCATCGTGAGAAACCATTTACTTTCCTTGTTTGGTGGAAAGCCCCCTGATTCCCACCCATGGCATTTACCTAGGTTGCCAGCTTCTCACAAAGCTTCTATTTATCAGTTGATTACTATTTCTGAAATTAAGGATGTTTTGCATAATGTATCAGCTGCACACTCCGTCCCGGGATTGTATGGTATCCCTTATGCATTTTATACACAGCTGGATGATACACATTTAAATACTTTGACATCCCTGTTCAATGAATGATTTCGTACTGGTTTTAATCATGTTTCTTTTCTCTCCATAGCTATGAAATTCATATGGAAGAAGGGTTGCAGAGCAGATTTGGCCAATTGGCGACCAATCACCCTGTGCAATGTGGATTATAAGATCTTTACCAAAGTCTTATAACTGCGTCTTTCTTCCTCTTTGCCTATACTTCTGGACCCTGGTGTTTATGGTATTTCAGGTCGTTCTGTTTGGGATCTTTTACATATTTATAAGGGTGTTTTTTCCTATTTTCAAACTTCCAATGGTGGTGTTCTGTCCTGCGATTTGTCTCAAGCTTTTGATCACATTTCTCATTCGGTTTTGATTTCTATTCTTAAGTCTTATGGATATGGGAAACTTTTTATTTCTTGTCTTTCTTCTATCTTCCAAGGTTCTAATATTCATCCTATGGTTAATGGTCATTTGGCTCCTTCTCTCCCTATGCAGAATGGAATTAGGCAAGGCTGTCCACTCAGTAGTTCTCTCTTGGCCTTGGTGGTGGGGGCTGTTATTTTTTCTTTCCGTCACGTTATGCATCTTTCTCCTTACTCTTTTTCTTGCCATGGTGTCTTGTTGCCGCGTGTGGTTTCCTACGCGGATGATATATCACTGTTTTTTGAACATCCTCAGATGGTAGATACATATTTTTTGCATCATTTTTCTCCCCTTCTTTCCAAGGTTGGTTAGAAGGTCAATGCAACTAAGTCCTTTTTCTACACCACACAAACAGATTTGCCAAACATTTAGCATTCTTTTCCTGTAGTGACTACTGGTATTCACATTTTAGGGGTGCCTTATGGTTCTACTCCTTTTGTTTTACAACATTGTAAGCAGCTGTTGTCGTCTTCTTCTACTTCTTTGACATTTTGGCAGACTTTTAGGCTTTCATTTAGGAAGAAGGCCTTATTGCTAAATTCTATTTTTTTGGCTAAGTTTCAGTATGTTTTTTCTGTGTACTTCTTTCCGGTTGCATGGTCAGCTTGGTTTTTACGATTATATTTTCATTTCCTTTGGAAGTCGGGATTGAATCCAGTTTCTAGAGGTATTGTGTATGCTCCACGGGATCAAGGTGGGTGTGGCCTGAAACACCCAATATTGTTCTTACATTTGCTTTTTTTACATAGGTTATTTACTAGGCTTCAGTCTCAGTCATTTTCTCTCATTGCTGAGTTATATAGGCATATGCATCCGGGGTTTTGGGAGATGTTGCTAGCTGGGAGGTGGCCATCTGTGAGTGATAATCAGGCTCTTCGGGATATTTCATTTATTGTTGAAAAGTATTGTATTTTTACTTTGGATGTGAATCAGCAGTGTTCTATGTGGTATGATCGGATCATGTCTAATTTTATTTGGACTAATGCTTATGCTGATTTTACCAGTTCTCAAGCTTCTGGTTTACTAGGTCGCAGGAGGTTTTTATCTGCAGTTCCGCAGTGGCATGATTTTCTGTGGTGCCTGTCTCTGGACAGATTACCTCTCAAGTGCCATCTTCATACGGGGAATGTGGTGGATACATTCTACTTTATGTCATGTAATGAACCTGAAACTGTTTCACACTTTCTTTTTTCCTGCAGAAGAATTCGTGGCTTTTGGTCACTTTTTTGACAGACTTTTAGAGTACCACATCTTTTTCCATTGTCTATCCTGAAATGTTGTTTGGGTGACTACCAGGTTGCTTGGACTCCAGCTATTCGTCATGCTGACTTTGTTCTTTGCTCGTTGATGTATTTACTTTGGACAGCTAGATGCAAAGCCTTGTATCAGAAAAATGTGATTCCGGTTCATCAATTGATTTTTATGTTGAAGCACTGGTTATCTCGATGGGGATATGATGACATGTTTCTTTGAATTGTTTGTTGCATTTCTGTTTTTCCTTTTTGTTATTTTCATTTCCTTTGTTTTGTTTAATAAATTTTGGATTTCCTATGCATTTCAAGCTTGTTTCTGCATAGAGAAAAAATACCTATGGAAAGTTGTTTTTCTCCAAGAGGGAAAAAGCTAGGAGGCTGAAACTCTGCAGGTGTGTAGGGTACAATCCACCCTACAAAGGGGCAGGGCAATCCTGGTTCTGGCTTAACTGCCAGTTTCAGTATAACCGTTTATTGTTTTTAGCTTTCCCTGTGCATTTCAAGCATGTTTTTGCATAGAGAAAAAATACCTATGGAAAGTTGTTTTTCTCCAAGAGGGAAAAAGCTAGGAGGCTGAAACTCTGCAGGTATGTAGCGTACAATCCACCCTACAAAGGGGTAGGGCGATCCTGGTTCTGGCTTAACTGCCAGTTTCCAAATGACCGTTTATTGTTTTTAACTTTCCCTATGCATTTCAAGCATGTTTCTGCATAGAGAAAAAATACCTTTGGACAGTTGTTTTTCTCCAAGAGGGAAAAAGCTGGGAGGCTGAAACTCTGTAGGTGTGTAGGGTACAATCCACCCTACAAAGGGGTAGGGCAATCCTGGTTCTGGCTTAACTGGCAGTTTCAGTATGACCGTTTATTGTTTTTAGCTTTCTTTTTGCATTTCAAGCATGTTTCTGCATAGAGAAAAATACCTGTGGAATGTTGTTTTTCTCCAAGAGGGAAAAAGCTAGGAGGCTGAAACTCTGCAGGTGTGTAGGGTACGATCCACCCTACAAAGGGGTATGGCAATCCTGGTTCTGGCTTAACTGCAAGTTTAAGTATAACTGTTTATTGTTTTTAGCTTTCCCTATGCATTTCAAGCATGTTTTTGCATAGAGAAAAATACCTGTGGAAAGTTGTTTTTCTCCAAGAGGGAAAAAGCTAGAAGGCTGAAACTCTGCAGGTGTGTAGGGTACAATCCACCCGACAAAGGGGTAGGGCAATCCTGGTTCTGGCTTAACTGCCAGTTTCAGTATAACCGTTTATTGTTTTTAGCTTTCCCTATGCATTTCAAGCATGTTTTTGCATAGAGAAAAATACCTGTGGAAAGTTGTTTTTCTCCAAGAGGGAAAAAGCTAGGAGGCTGAAACTCTGCAGGTGTGTAGGGTAATATCCACCCTACAAAGGGGTAGGGCAATCCTGGTTCTGGCTTAACTGCCAGTGTCAGTATGACCGTTTATTGGTTTTAGCTTTCTTTTTGCATTTCAAGCATGTTTCTGCATAGACAAAAAATACCTGTGGAAAGTTGTTTTCTCCAAGAGGGAAAAAGCTAGGAGGCTGAAACTCTGCAGGTGTGTAGGGTACAATCCACCCTACAAAGGGGTAGGGCAATCCTCATTCTGGCTTAACTGCCAGTTTCAGTATGACCGTTTATTGTTTTTAGCTTTTCCTATGCATTTCAAGCATGTTTCTGCATAGAGAAAAATACCTGTGGAAAGTTGTTTTTCTCCAAGAGGGAAAAAGCTAGGACGCTGAAACTCTGCAGGTGTGTAGGGTACAATCCACCCTACAAAGGGGTAGGGCAATCCTGGTTCTGGCATAACTGTCAGTTTCAGTATGACCGTTTATTGTTTTTAGCTTTCTTTTTGCATTTCAAGCATGTTTCTGCATAGAGAAAAAATACCTGTGGAACGTTGTTTTTCTCCAAGAGGGAAAAAGCTAGGAGGCTGACACTCTGCAGGTGTATAGGGTACAATCCACCCTACAAAGGGGTAGGGCAATCCTAGTTCTGGCTTATCTGCAAGTTTCAGTATGACCGTTTATTGTTTTTAGCTTTCCCTATGCATTTCAAGCATGTTTCTGCATAGAGAAAAATACCTGTGGAAAGTTGTTTTTCTCCAAGAGGGAAAAAGCTAGGAGGCTGAAACTCTGCAGGTGTGTAGCGTACAATCCACCCTACAAAGGGGTAGGGCAATCCTGGTTCTGGCTTAACTGCCAGTTTCAGTATAACCATTTATTGTTTTTAGCTTTCCCTATGCATTTCAAGCATGTTTTTGCATTGAGAAAAAATACCTGTGGAAAGTTGTTTTTCTCCAAGAGGGAAAAAGCTAGGAGGCTGAAACTCTGCAGGTGTATAGGGTATTATCCACCCTACAAAGGGGTAGGGCAATCCTGGTTCTGGCTTAACTGGCATTTTCAGTATGACCGTTTATTGTTTTTAGCTTTCTTTTTGCATTTCAAGCATGTTTCTGCATACAGAAAAAATACCTGTGGAAAGTTGTTTATCTCCAAGAGGGAAAAAGCTAGGAGGCTGAAACTCTGCAGGTGTGTAGGGTACAATCCACCCTACAAAGGGTAAGGCAATCCTGGTTCTGGCTTAACTGCCAGTTTCAGTATAACCGTTTATTGTTTTTAGCTTTCCCTATGCATTTCAAGCATGTTTTTGCATAGAAAAAAATACCTGTAGAAAGTTGTTTTTCTCCAAGAGGGAAAAAGCTAGGAGGCTGAAACTCTGCAGGTGTGTAGAGTATTATCCACCCTACAAAGGGGTAGGGCGATCCTGGTTCTGGCTTAACTGCCAGTCTCAGTATGACCGTTTATTGTTTTTAGCTTTCTTTTTGCATTTCAAGCATGTTTTTGCATAGAGAAAAAATACCTGTGGAAAGTTGTTTTTCTCCAAGAGGGAAAAAGCTAGGAGGCTGAAACTCTGCAGGTGTGTAGGGTACAATCCACCCTAAAAGGGGTAGGACAATCCTGGTTCTGGCTTAACTGCCAGTTTCCAAATGACCGTTTATTGTTTTTAGCTTTCCCTATGCATTTCAAGCATGTTTCTGCACAGAGAAAAAATACCTGTGGAAAGTTGTTTTTCTCCAAGAGGGAAAAAGCTAGGAGGCTGAAACTCTGCAGGTGTGTAGGGTACAATCCCCCCGACAAAGTGGTAGGGCAATCCTGGTTCTGGCTTAACTGCCAGTTTCAGTAATACCGTTTATTGTTTTTAGCTTTCCCTATCATGGAGGGTGTAAAAAGCGATCCTGCTGCTCCTGCAGCTGCTTATGATGACGATTCACAAGGTTTTAGTCCAATTTCTACCACTGAATTAATGGAGATTAATTTACAAGAAGATGGTGCATCTAATACAGCCCATACTTGACTTTCTCAACAAGACTGTAACCTTCAAATATCTACTTTATTAAGTTTCGCAGAGGAAATGGAGTTGGCGAGCCCCACCGAGTTGGATTTACAACAGCCCTTCTTAGGGCTTTCACGCAGCAGTTCTGGTGCTTCTGATTTACCTCCCAACGGTCAAAAGCAGCAATTCACGAAGTCTGGGAAATCCCCAACTACCGAAAATGAAAGTCCTGCTGAGCGTAACTCAGGAGTTCAAGCAGAACGAAAAAAAGATGCCGTTTTGACTTTTAAAAGTAAAACTGTGTTTAAAGGGCCTGTTTCATCAAGTGGAGATCGGGGAAGTTCATTTTCACATCAGGATGTCTCTACGAACTTAACGACTCAACAGGAGGTGCTTCAGCACACCCAGATCAGCACTGATAAGGCGGAAAGTGTGCAAATAGGGCAGTTAGCCTTAAAAGAGCCTCAACGGACTGAATTTTGTTCTGCTGCTTTGTGGATGAACCAGGGAGATTTTAGTAGTGTGCAGGGCTCCTGTGCGATGGTTGATAGGCCTGCAGCTGGCTTAGGAACTTTTAGACATGATATGAGTAAAAACAGGGATCAGGGCAAGGCTGTTCTCTTACAACACGATCAGCAGGGCTGGACAAGTGTTCATTAACGGATTCTCTGCCATCTGAAGATGCTTTAGCATTAAAGGAGAGGAGCTTGCAGGGGTTCTGTACAGCAGGGGTAGCCACAGCTATAGCTCCACCAATGTTGACAGTTAAGGGAACGTTGTCACAGTTGGAGGGTGCAGCCCTGGAGGATAGAATTGATACTCATTCTGGACTCTTGGACTCTTCAGCTCCTGCTTTGGGGCATACTTCTATGGCATTGAATGGGAGGAGGCTGGTGCAGGCAGAGGAGCCTGCTGCTTCATCTTCTGTTCCTAGGTTTGGGGTGCAAGATGGGTCACAGGATATGTTTTCCGGAGGTGATTCCTCAGAGAGGAGGATGGGGCAGGCGGCATATTCTGATTGGAGTATTTCTGATGATTCAAGTGACACTTTGGCTGATAAACAATTGCGTAAGGGACATGGTGGAGCACAATCTCACTCTGTTATTCAACAGCGATCTGCTGCATTTGAGTCCGCAAGGTGTCAGCAGCGCAGTGGTTTGTCGGCTCACTCTCTAGAGGATGCTTTGACTTTGCGCAAGGAAGATCGGAGAGATCGTGGGAATTCTTCTTCGCTCATTGCAGATGGAGGACGTGATGCCTCATTAAAGAGAGGAGGAGATGGTGAAAACCTGCCAGATGCTTCCAGGGGGAGAATGTCGAAACAACGACGATTTTTGGGGTCGCAATCTGCAGTACAGGAGGGGGAAGCTTCCTCTCTAATGGATGGAGTTGAGGGACAGGAAGGAGTGAGTCTTTCCTACGCTAGGGCCACGGCAGCGACGATCCAGGACACCATTCCACCGCAGCGGTTTCGCATCGTAAATAAGCCTTCTGTTAAGGTACAAACGGCAACGGGGGTGCCCACTAGTAGGGCAGATATTTGGCATGATCTCTTAAAGCCGCTGGGATTTCCACTTCCAACCATATGTGCGGTGCTACATTGGGGTCGGGAGTCGGTAGGAGAAATTTTTTTTGAAACACAGGTAATGGCACTTCGCTTTCAGACCAGTTTTTTAGCGAAGGGGGATATTCCCTCAGTGGCAAAGTATCGTTTGCTAAAAGTTAATGTGCAATTTCGGTGGAAGGTGTCAATACATTTCCGATCTATTAATCTGGATCCTGAACAAATCAGGAAGTATCTGTTGCGACATGTTGACTCTGTGCTGTCTCTGGAGAAGTCTTTAGATGATGCAGCAGGTGGGGTGTGGGATTGTGGATGGAATGCGTCCGTTGATTTCAAGATGACTGATGCTGGTCCTACTCATATTCCGGGTGTATGCTTTGTGATGGGACACCGGGGTGTGTTACGCTATGCGGGGCAGCCCCGTACTTGCTACTTCTGTGGGGATTTTACGCATGTGGTGTCTGAATGCCCGGCCAAGAAGTGCTCCAAGTGTGGACAAAGAGATCATTTTGCTCGGGACTGTAAGGAATATTGTATGTTGTGTTCTGGTCGACATCCTACGTCTTCTTGTGATGCTTTGATGTCTCCTGGGGTTGCAGAGGAGCGGTCTACTCTGCCAGTTGTTGAAACGCATTCTCAGGCAATTCAGGATTGCACCCCCACGGAGGTGATAGAGGTGGTTGTGTTGGACCCCCATACCATTTTACGGAGGGATGATCCATTGCTTCCAGGTGAGATGTCTTCGTGTGTTCCCTAATTGTTGCCTACTTGGGAGGTGCCCTTAGAACCTCCACTGATGGAGGAGTCTCTGTCGCCACTGTCTGATGGTTCTAAGGCGGATGTTTTGCAGGACAGTGACCCGCTTCTAGAGGATGCCCAGATACAGGTTACTCCACTTCCTGATGAGGCAGAGCCTGTTTTACTGCCGATCTCAGCTGAGATAGAGGAAGGCTCGGATGACATTGACAGTCCAGTTGATGAAGGACCTTCATGGAAGCGAGTGGGGAAGAAAGGTCATTCAGGCAGGGTAAAGCCTTTCTGCAAGGCTCGTTTCTTGGGGAAAAAGAAGATGGGGAAAGGTGTTACATTCACTGATCATGGCTGAGTTTCTGTTGGCATCTTGCAATGTCAATTCTATCTGTTCATTGCGGAAAGGGGTTATGGTTTTGAATTGGCTTTTAACTTTAAACTTCTCTATGATGTGTCTTTTGGATACCGGTTTATTGTCTGCTGATCATATCTTACAGATTTCTAATGTATGGGGGAGACATCATGTCTGGTCCAAAGGGATTGATGTGCACTCAGGCATATTAGTTTTGTATGATTCTTCAGAGGTACAAATACGGGATATCGTTCATATCATCCCCGGTCGTTTGTTGCTTATGGATGTAAAAGTTCAACAACAATTTATCAGAGTAATCGTTATCTATGGTTTGTTGGATCTTGATGAACGATGTTGTATGTTTAGACTGCTATCACCATTCATTATGACGTCGTTCCCGGTCATTGTGGTAGGGGAGTACAACTCTCATCTGTTGGAAGGCCCTACCAGTCATAGGCGAGATGTACGATTATGTTGGCAGATGATGACGCATGCATAGATGAAATTAGCTCCGTCTCCATCATATACTTTTCATAGAGGAGACCTTTGTACCTCCATAGATTTTTGTTGGTACTCTTCACTTTTAACTTGCAAATCTATGGTTTCTGCTCTGGTGTGTTTTACGGATCATGTAGCTTTAACTTATACTTTTGGTCATACTTTGAGAGTGCCCTCAGGCCAGGGATTTTTTCGGATGGACCCTGCCTTGCTTAAAATGGATTTATGGAAGTGTATTCTGGACGAATTGTGGCAGGACCATTGTACATTGTTGCCTTTATATCCTTCCATACAGGATTGGTGGATGGATATGAAATCTAAGGTGACAGATAGATATAAATGGATGTCTCAAAGGTATCATGCAGGTCTGAAGCAGAGGACTACTGCTGTGTATGAGGGTTATGTTGTTGAGTCATGCTCGAATGTTTCAAATGCCTTGTTGTATTTAAAGGATTTGTATGCTTTAGCATTGTCTAGGGTTATTTGTCAATTGCAACGTTTGGCTAGATCTACTCAGGGGAAAGCGGATCATTGTCTTCCTTTTTTAAGTAAAAAGACAGGGAAGAGGGCCAGCCCCATGAGATGTTTGAGAGATTCTCAGGGTCGATTGCTTAATACACAGCAGGGTATGTTGTGTATTGTTCAGAAATATTTGCAGGATCTGTACAAGGATAAGGGTCCTTTTTTGCAGAATTGGCGTATGCCCCCAATGGCCGCGGCATTGAAAGCACAACTAGAAGCGGAGATTCAGTTGGGTGAGGTGCAAGAGGCATTGCAACAGCTTGCTTGCAAAGATTCTGCCCCGGGTCCAGATGGCATCCCTTATGTTTTTTATTCACTGTTACCCCCGGCTTGTCTGATATGTTTGGTGCAATTGTTTAATGCTTGGTTGTCGCATGGGTTTGTGGATGGTGCTCCACTGTCCGCAGCGATACATTTTGTATGGAAGAAGGGGGATCGTGCCTCCTTGTCTAATTGGCGTCCAATAGCGCTTTGTAACACCGACTATAAATTATTTACAAAGGTGTTACAATTGCGATTGCAAAAGGTATTACCTTTAATATTGGAATCTGGAGTGTATGGAGTTCCGGGTCGTTCTATGACAGAGGTCTTGCATGTGGTCAAGCAAGTTGTTGGTTATATGGCTGGTCATTCTTCTTCTTTAATGGTTACCGCTGACATTGCCAAGGCTTTTGATAATGTCTCCCATTCCGCTTTGAATGCTGTGGTGCGTGCTTATGGTTTTGGGGAACGATTTTGTAGATGTCTTCAAACTTTGCATTGTTTTTCTTCTGTCACGCCGGTGATAAATGGATGGGTTGGTTTGTCGGTTTCCTTGCGTTGTGGTATAAGACAAGGTTGCCCACTTAGTGCTTTTCTGCTTGCTTTGGTGGTGAGCGCAGTTCTTACTCAATTTAGAGTACGATTGTGTCTGCCCCCCCATTCCTTTAATTGTATGGGAGTGTTGACTCCAAGAATTTTTTCTTACGCGGATGATATTATTTACATCGCGGAGAATGGGGAGGTCTTTCATGACCAATTTTCTTCGGTGTTGTTGCCATTGTTTGGTTATGTGGGTCTCTCTCTAAATTTGAATAAATCAGCTGGTTTTACTGCTTCTCCCGTGGTAGCTCTCACCAATCAACCGATTCCTTTTAGTACGGATGGTATCATTGTTTTAGGGGTTCCATTTGGTACTACACGGTTTGTTAGTGATAAATGCTACCATTTACTTCAGACTGCATTGGCCCGTCTACGGTTTTGGGCGACTTTCCCCATGACGTATGTTAAGAGGGTTTTTATGATTAATACTTTTTTTATTCCAAAGCTCCAATATGTATTTATGGTGTACTTTTTTCCTATGGCCTGGATGGCATTAGTGTTGAGGCACTGTTTTACATTCTTTTGGGCTTCCCCATTGAATCCTGTCAGGAGAGGGGTGGTGTATTCACCTTTAAGTAAAGGGGGCTTAGCTTTGCATCATCCGGTATTATTTCTTCAGCTCCAGTTTCTACATTTTTTGTGGACTCATTTACAGAATAAGGACACTTCTTTGGTCGGTGCTTTGACATATGCGTCTCACTTCCCTTTTTGGGATAAAATGTGGCAAGGGAAGAGGTCGAGAGGGTTGGAAATGCAGGAACTCCAGGATATACAATTGGTTGTAATGAAGTATCGCATACATACCCTTTCGGTGGATTCGCCGAGAACTGTGTGGTACACTCTCACATTGAATGCTTATGTTTGGGTGGATGGATTTTCAGGTTATTCTCCGTTGCAATTGCATGGTCTTCGTCGCAGACGTGCCAGGTATAAGGCTATCCCGCAGTGGAGCGATTTACTGTGGAGGGCATCGTTGGATAAATTGCCAGTACGTGCTTCATTACCGTTTAGGGTCTTAGATGATAGAGTTTGTCATCGTCTAGGTTGTTCAGCCCCTGAAGATTCTTCTCATGTTTTTTTGTATTGTCCGAGGGCAGTTACCTTTTGGGAACAGGTGAAGGTACGTTTTTGGGTTCAGTCCTTGTTTCCGCTTTCCATGAGTAAGATCTTATATGGGGATTATGGTTGTCATTGGGATGCTAATGTACAGAGAATTGATTTTTTTCTTAGTTTCTTGTCTTTATGTTTTATGGTCTGTTAGATGCTATGAGAATAGATCTAGTCTTTTATTTCCTTTTTCAGTAATGTTTAAAAAGTTGAAATTTTGGCTAACACGACATGGCTATGCTGATATTATTGTTGGATAGTTCATCATTGAAGGCGGCTCGTCCTGCTGCCACTGTGTTTTTCCATTCTCTCACATGTGATGTAACATTGTGATTGGCACTATGGTGCTAAACATTTGTTTTCTTCTGTAATGTTTTTTGTTTCACATTGTATCACATTGTACTGTTTCTTTTGTCTTATTTCTTGATCATGTTTAATAAAAGTGGATTTAACTCCCTATGCATTTCAAGCATGTTTTTGCATAGAGAAAATACCTGTGGAAAGTTGTTTTTCTCCAAGAGGGAAAAGGCTAGGAGGCTGAAGTTCTGCAGGTGTGTAGGGTATTATCCACCCTACAAAGGGGTAGGGCAATCCTGGTTCTGGCTTAACTGCCAGTGTCAGTATGACCGTTTATTGGTTTTAGCTTTCTTTTTGCATTTCAAGCATGTTTCTGCATAGACAAAAAATACCTGTGGAAAGTTGTTTTTCTCCAAGAGGGAAAAAGCTAGGAGGCTGAAACTCTGCAGGTGTGTAGGGTACAATCCACCCTACAAAGGGGTAGGGCAATCCTCATTCTGGCTTACCTGCCAGTTTAAGTATGACCGTTTATTGTTTTTAGCTTTCCCTATGCATTTCAAGCATGTTTCTGCATAGAGAAAAAATACCTGTGGAAAGTTGTTTTTCTCCAAGAGGGAAAAAGCTAGGAGGCTGAAACTCTGCAGGTGTGTAGGGTACAATCCACCCTACAAAGGGTAGGGCAATCCTGGTTCTGGCTTAACTGCCAGTTTCCAAATGACCGTTTATTGTTTTTAGTTTTCCCTATGCATTTCAAGCATGTTTCTGCATAGAGAAAAATACCTATGGAAAGTTGTTTTTCTCCAAGAGGGAAAAGGCTAGGAGGCTGAAACTCTGCAGGTGTGTAGGGTACAATCCACCCTAGAAAGGGGTAGGGCAATCCTGGTTCTGGCTTAACTGCCAGTTTCAGTATAACTGTTTATTGTTTTTAGCTTTCCCTGTGCATTTCAAGCATGTTTTTGCATAGAGAAAAAATACCTGTGGAAAGTTGTTTTTCAACAAGAGGGAAAAAGCTAGGAGGCTGAAACTCTGCAGGTGTGTAGGGTATCATCCACCCTACAAAGGGGTAGGGCAATCCTGGTTCTGGCTTAACTGCCAGTTTCAGTATGACCGTTTATTGTTTTTAGCTTTTTTTTACATTTCAAGCATGCTTCTGCATAGAGAAAAAATCCTGTGGAAAGTTGTTTTTCTCCTAGAGGGAAAAAGCTAGGAGGCTGAAACTCTGCAGGTGTGTAGGGTATTATCCACCCTACAAAGGGGTAGGACAATCCTGGTTTTGGCTTAACTGCCAGTTTCCAAATGACCGTTTATAGTTTTTAGCTTTCCCTATGCATTTCAAGCATGTTTTTGCATATTGAAAAAATACCTGTGGAAAGATGTTTTTCTCCAAAAGGGAAAAAGCTAGGAGGCTGAAACTCTGCAGGTTTGTAGGGTATTATCCACCCTACAAAGGGGTAGGGCAATCCTGGTTGTGGCTTAACTGGGAGTTTCAGTATTACCGTTTATTGTTTTTAGCTTTCTTTTTGCATTTCAAGCATATTTCTGCATACAGAAAAAATACCTGTGGAAAGTTGTTTATCTCCAAGAGGGAAAAGGCTAGGAGGCTGAAACTCTGCAGGTGTGTAGGGTACAATCCACCCTACAAAAGGGTAGGGCAATCCTGGTTCTGGCTTAACTGCCAGTTTCAGTATAACCGTTTATTGTTTTTAGCTTTCCCTATGCATTTCAAGCATGTTTTTGCATAGAGAAAAAATACCTGTGGAAAGTTGTTTTTCTCCAAGAGGGAAAAAGCTAGGAGGCTGAAACTCTGCAGGTGTGTAGGGTATTATCCACCCTACAAAGGGTAGGGCAATCCTGGTTCTGGCTTAACTGCCAGTCTCAGTATGACCGTTTATTGTTTTTAGCTTTCTTTTTGCATTTCAAGCATGTTTCTGCATAGAGAAAAAATACCTGTGGAAAGTTGTTTTTCTCCAAGAGGGAAAAAGCTAAGAGGCTGAAACTCTGCCGGTGTGTAGGGTACAATCCACCCTACAAAGGGTAGGGCAATCCTGGTTCTGGCTTAACTGCCAGTTTCAGTATAACCGTTTATTGTTTTTAGCTTTCCCTATGCATTTCAAGCATGTTTTTGCATAGAGAAAAATACCTGTGGAAAGTTGTTTTTCTCCAAGAGGGAAAAAGCTAGGAGGCTGAAACTCTGCAGGTGTGTAGGGTACAATCCACCCTAAAAGGGGTAGGGCAATCCTGGTTCTGGCTTACCTGCCAGTTTCCAAATGACCGTTTATTGTTTTTAGCTTTCCCTATGCATTTCAAGCATGTTTCTGCATAGAGAAAAAATACCTGTGGAAAGTTGTTTTTCTCCAAGAGGGAAAAAGCTAGGAGGCTGAAACTCTGCAGGTGTGTAGGGTACAATCCACCCAACAAAGGGGTAGGGCAATCCTGGTTCTGGCTTAACTGCCAGTTTCAGTATGACCGTTTATTGGTTTTAGCTTTCTTTTTGCATTTCAAGCATGTTTCTGCATAGAGAAAAAATACCTGTGGAAAGTTGTTTTACTCCTAGAGGGAAAAAGCTAGGAGGCTGAAACTCTTCAGGTGTGTAGGGTACAATCCACCCAACAAAGGGGTAGGGCAATCCTCATTCTGGCTTAACTGCCAGTTTCAGTATGACCGTTTATTGTTTTTAGCTTTCCCTATGCATTTCAAGCATGTTTCTGCAGAGAGAAAAAATACCTGTGGAAAGTTGTTTTTCTCCAAAAGGGAAAAAGCTAGGAGGCTGAAACTCTGCAGGTGTGTAGGGTACAATCCACCCTACAAAGGGGTATGGCAATCCTGGTTCTGGCTTAACTGCCAGTTTCCAAATGACCGTTTATTGTTTTTAGCTTTCCCTATGCATTTCAAGCATGTTTCTGCATAGAGAAAAAATACCTGTGGAAAGTTGTTTTTCTCCAAGAGTGAAAAAGCTAGGAGGCTGACACTCTGCAGGTGTGTTGGGTACAATCCACCCTACAAAGGGGTAAGGCAATCCTGGTTCTGGCTTAACTGCCAGTTTCAGTATAACCATTTATTGTTTTTAGCTTTCCCTGTGCATTTCAAGCATGTTTTTGCATAGAGAAAAAATAGCTGTGGAAAGTTGTTTTTCTCCAAGAGGGAAAAAGCTGGGAGGCTGAAACTCTGCAGGTGTGTAGGGTATTATCCACCCTACAAAGGGGTAGGGCAATCCTGGTTCTGGCATAACTGGCAGTTTCAGTATGACCGTTTATTGTTTTTAGCTTTCTTTTTTGCATTTCAAGCATGTTTCTGCATAGAGAAAAAATACCTGTGGAACGTTGTTTTTCTCCAAGAGGGAAAAAGCTAGGAGGCTGACACTCTGCAGGTGTATAGGGTACAATCCACCCTACAAAGGGGTAGGGCAATCCCAGTTCAGGCTTATCTGCCAGTTTCAGTATGACTGTTTATTGTTTTTAGCTTTCCCTACTCATTTCAAGCATGTTTTTGCATAGAGAAAAAATACCTGTAGAAAGTTCTTTTCTCCAAGAGGGAAAAAGCTAGGAGGCTGAAACTCTGCAGGTGTGTAGGGTATTATCCACCCTACAAAGGGGAAGGGCAATCCTGGTTCTGGCTTAACTGCCAGTCTCAGTTTGACCGTTTATTGTTTTTAGCTTTCTTTTTGCATTTCAAGCATGTTTCTGCATAGAGAAAAAATACCTGTGGAAAGTTGTTTTTCTCCAAGAGGGAAAAAGCTAAGAGGCTGAAACTCTGCCGGTGTGTAGGGTACAATCCACCCTACAAAGGGTAGGGCAATCCTGGTTCTGGCTTAACTGCAAGTTTAAGTATAACCGATTATTGTTTTTAGCTTTCCCTATGCATTTCAAGCATGTTTCTGCATAGAGAAAAAATACCGGTGGAAAGTTGTTTTTCTCCAAGAGGGAAAAAGCTAGGAGGCTGAAACTCTGCAGGTGTGTAGGGTATTATCCTCCCTACAAAGGGGTAGGGCAATCCTGGTTCTCGCTTAACTGCCAGTCTCAGTATGACCGTTTATTGTTTTTAGCTTTCTTTTTACATTTCAAGCATGTTGCTGCATAGAGAAAAAATCCTGTGGAAAGTTGTTTTTCTCCAAGAGGGAAAAAGCTAGGAGGCTGAAACTCTGCAGGTGTGTAGGGTACAATCCACCCTACAATGGGGTAGGGCAATCCTGGTTCTGGCTTAACTGCCAGTTTCAGTATGACCGTTTATTGTTTTTAGCTTTCCCTATGCATTTCAAGCATGTTTCTGCATAGAGAAAAATACCTGTGGAAAGTTGTTTTTCTCCAAGAGGGAAAAAGCTAGGAGGCTGAAACTCTGCAGGTGTGTAGGGCACAATCCACCCTACAAAGGGGTAAGGCAATCCTGGTTCTGGCTTAACTGCCAGTTTCCAAATGACCGTTTATTGTTTTTAGCTTTCCCTATGCATTTCAAGCATGTTTTTGCATATTGAAAAAATACCTGTGGAAAGTTGTTTTCTCCAAGAGGGAAAAGGCTAGGAGGCTGAAACTCTGCAGGTGTGTAGGGTATTATCCACCCTACAAAGGGGTAGGGCAATCCTGGTTCTGGCTTAACTGGCAGTTTCAGTAAGACCGTTTATTGTTTTTAGCTTTCTTTTTGCATTTCAAGCATATTTCTGCATATAGAAAAAATACCTGTGGAAAGTTGTTTATCTCCAAGAGGGAAAAAGCTAGAAGGCTGAAACTCTGCAGGTGTGTAGGGTACAATCCCCCCTACAAAGAGGTGGGGCAATCCTGGTTCTGGCTTAACTGCCAGTTTCAGTATGACCGTTTATTGTTTTTAGCTTTCCCTATGCATTTCAAGCATGTTTTTGCATAGAGAAAAATACCTATGGAAAGTTGTTTTTCTCCAAGAGGGAAAAAGCTAGGAGGCTGAAACTCTGCAGGTGTGTAGGGTACAATCCCCCCTACAAACGGGTAGGGCAATCCTGGTTCTGGCTTAACTGCCAGTTTCAGTATGACCGTTTATTGTTTTTAGCTTTCCCTATGCATTTCAAGCATGTTTTTGCATAGATTAATACATGTTTATTGAAATAAGTATAAAACCAACATTACATAACAAATAAATGCATTTACAAAAGAATACCCAACCTTCATACATTTTCATGCAACATTGAAACACATTATATAATAACATCTTGAAAACCCCACCTTATTAACCATTCCTTCAAAAGAACACACAAAACAAAAATGGAAGAATGAAAAGAAGGCGTATGCAATTCCTTACAACGGGCTAACCATATTAAATACAAAGTAGATGTCAACACAAAATCTGCCCTTGTCACAGCTGGAGTCCAAAACATATTATAGTTCCCATAGAGACATTTTTCTAAATTAAGAGGAAACAACAATGGAACACGAAAAGTCCGTTTGAACATAGTCCAAAAACCCTTGACTCGAGAACACGTAAAGAACATATGTCCCAAAGTTTCAATCTCAGGACATCCTCTAAAACAAAGTCTATTAGAAATATCTCCAAATTTGGCAGCGCCCAGTGCTAATGAATTCAGCGAACACCTCCAAAGAAAGTCATGCCAGTGTGGGACTTTACTGAGAAAAAGTTTCCGTTGCAGGATGCCATGTTTCTGAAATGGTGGATACTCAGCAAAAGCATCAATGGAATGAAAATTGGAGAAAATATGTACATACCAGTTCTTGGGAGGTAAGCCCACATCTAGATCCTGCATGCGGTATTTTAGCACAAGGTTGCGAATCGCCGTAAGTTCCAAATTGGGCGCTGGATGTTGCCTTTTCCCATTAAGGCAAGCTCACCAAAAGGCTAGTGCAGGTGCCAGTAAAATCCGTCCAACCAACGATGTTGGAGTAGCTTTAATAGAGGTTAAGAGTCTATGTAAGAACAGGACTTGCAGGAAAAGTACAGGGTGCTTCAGACCACAACCACCTTTATTCGATGATGACATCACAATTCCCCTCCGAATAGGGTTCATCAGGCAGCCCCAAAAAAATTTAAAGTAGCTTCTCAGAAGTATAGGGGCCCATGAAAGAGGGAAAATGTAAACAGAGAAGACATAAATGAGTTTAGCTAGAAAGAGGCCAACAAGTAGGTAAACTTTCTTTCTATAAGAAAGACGGAATGTGGACCAAAGCTTTAACAGCTTACATGCTTTATCCAATCTTAATTGGCACCCTTGTTGCACATAATCTGAGGTACCAAAAGGGACCCCCAATACATCCATGCCCTCATTAGTGATAGCCAAATGCTGTATTTGCTCTCCAGCCGCTGTAGACAAAGTGAAAATCTGTGACTTTTCCATATTTAGAGCCCACCCAACCTTATGGATAAGAGGTTGCAATACCTGAGTAAACTGTGCCTGGAAAATATTAGGGCCCTCTGCCAAGAAAATAATGTCATCTGCATACGACATGAGCCTTGGAATAAGCACCCCCTCGATGTGAGTAGGAAAGTGGAGCCAAATGCAAAGTATGTCTGAATTTGTAGAAAACTGCACTGACCACCAATGCCAAAATGAAGGGGCTCAAAGGACAACCCTGTCTTACCCCATTCTTCATGTGGACCGGCTTACCAATCCAACCATTTACCACCGGAATAATTGTAGATCCACTTAAGATTGAATTAATCCAGTTCCTGAAAATAGGTCCAAAGCCATAACTGATGAGGATGGACTGTAAATCCGCATGCGAAATATGATCAAAAGCCTTTGTGATGTCACAGGAAAATAGGATTGTGGTGCTTGGTACAGACATCTCAGCAGAAACAGCCTTTATAATTTGAAGCAGATCCCAAATGACCCGATGTGGAACACCATATATCCCAGGATCTAAAATCATGTGTAGTTTTGGCCACAAACGAAGCTGGAAAATCTTTGTAAAAAGTTTGAAGTCAGTGTTACATAGTGCAATAGGCCTCCAGTTGGAGAGATGCGTCCTATCTCCCCTTTTCCAAATGAATTTCAAGGCAATTGATAAGAAATCTTTATTTTGAAAACCATAAGTCTGCCAATGCAAAAGTACTTTATGCAGAAGAGACAATTGATCAGTTGAGAGTGTGGAGTAGAACCCATATGGAATGCCATCCTGACCAGGAACCGAATGCTTCTTCATTAGTAGTTGTAAGGCTTCTTTAAGTTCGGCCATAGTTATATCCTCCTCAAAAGCTTCTACCAGATCATGTGGCATGTGTGGAATAGGCCAGTCTATTGAAGAGTGTGGCTTACCATGATAAAGGTTTTTAAGAAAGTCTGTAACAATGTCCAAAATTTTCTCCTTCTTATTAGATAAATTACCATCCACATCACGGAGACCCCTGATGGTGGAGCCTTTGTTTATTTTTCTTCTGCCCAAGTAGGGAAGGAACTCTTCACCTGTGCCTTTCAGCGAGTGAGCAAGATTGTACAATTTCCCTGTGACTCTCTTTTTATTAAGATCAAAGAGTTGTCTGAGTGCCAGTAAAGCTGCAGTTAGATCGGATCTGGCATGTTGCTGATAAGTATTGTATGCCTTCTCTGTATCTCTTTTTAATCGGGCATGATACTGTTTCATAAACCAGCGATATCTGTCTATCAGCTTTGATTTAAGATCCAGCCACCATGAGGCAACGTCAGAGTAAAGAGGATATAAAGTGAGGTGATCCTCCCACAATTCCTGTACAATAGTACCCCATTCTGGAGAAGTAAGGAATAACGGTGACATTCTATAAAAAACAGATCCTTTTGACTTGTGGGATGTAACCCCAAAAACGTAGTGTAGAGATGTATGATCCGAGAAAGGAACCAAATAGGAGGCATATTCAGCCACCGCCAAGGCTAAGGAATGCCAGCAGAAATCAATGGTTGTCGTAGTGTTTGAACCCTTATGGTATGTGAAGGCAGGAGCCGGTGCCAGTGAAAGACCGGCTGCAGTCATCATCTTGTAGCATTCCTTGACATCATGATGGGTACTATTCCTGCCCTCCAAAAGGTGGGAATTAAAGTCCCCCCCTATAACAATGGGGAAATCCACCAGTAGAAAGGGAGTCAGTAAAGTAAAGAACTTAACCCTTTCGGTCAAAGCTAGAAAGGCATAAATAGAAATAAGCCGGAAGAACTGTCCAGAAATAGTAACATCAAGTAAAAGGGCTCTGCCAGGCAGAATATGAATGATATCATGCACTGTTACCACTGCTGGGTCATAAAAAACAGCCAGTCCTGAATGTCTATCTAGACCTTGCGACCAAATGATCCGACCATCCCAAAGAAGTTCCCATTGCGAGCGGGCTACATCAGACAAAATCCCAGTATCCGAGAGACAAATGAGGTGTGAGTTCAGGGTTAAAATCCATTGCATGACAACAAACCGTTTCTGAAAAGAGGCAACAGAATTGACATTACAGAAGGTAATGTCGATGTTATCCATACCCCTTGGTGTGCTTTGCATTTCGATTATCTTCTTGAAGCTCACTTTTCTCTAAGCGTTTCTTCTTCGCCGCCCGTCGTTTCCTTCTCCTAGCCACCGTGGCTTGCTGTGAAAAATCATCCTCGGAGGAAGTTATATCATCCGTGTGGGGATAAGAATCTGCATCCATAACTGGTGTGTCCTCTGCATTAGCATCTTGATGTTCCTGGTTAGAGTGGGAGACATGAGATACTGCTTCAAGGTGTGGGTCCTGTGACACTGATACTGGTTGTGCTGTTTGTGCTGGTAGTGGGTCTGTCATTTGCTGTACAGGCACCTGTGATACAATGCCCTGCTCCTCTGTGGGTTCTTGACGTTGAATAGAAGGAATAGCCTGTTGTTGTTGTAGATCCTCCATAACAATCTGGTGAAGGGAGGTCTCTGTAGGTGGTGCAATACCGGTGCTGGTCCCACGAAGACTCTGTAAAGACATCATAGGAGGGAAAGCAGGATCCTTTCGTGCATTCCGAGAAGTAGAAAGAGATGTAACCTGAGGAGCATCCTCCACTGGCTGTGATGATGGAGTGCTGGGAAAATCCTCCATATTCGTAGAAGAAAAAGCCTCCGGACAAGCTGTCCAATGATGAGGGGCTTCACAGTACGTGCATCGGACAGTACACGCTTTAGAGAAATGATCCAGGGATCCACATCTTGTGCACCTTTTGAGCGGACAGGCTTGAATCAAATGATTAAAATCCCCACAGAAAAAAACAGAAACGTGGCTGGCCAGGGTACCTTACCATGCCCCTATGACCTGCCACGAAACAAATACCTGGAATGTGCTGAATACCCGAGGCTCCCACTTCCATGGTGACGGAGGCTTCCCAGCCGCCATCCCAAACTCCAGCCATCTTTCCTTTGTGACAAGTCTTCTGTATAGAGTGCACTTGCTTACAATGACGACTAAGGTAGTAAGTGACATCATTTTCTGAGACATAAATTGTACGAAAATTAACCCTTATCTTTTTTTTTTTCTCAATTGTATATCCATGTGGGTGATTTCAAAATCCACCCATGGCGAGACATGCCTATTAGCCATATAAAAGGTAGAAAATGCTGAAATAGCCTCCTGGGTCTCAAAAAATACATCCATGAAGCTTTCTTTTCCCATGTGAGTAACAGCAGTGAGGGACCTTAATTGTACGCCTGCCGGACTCAGTAACTGCTCCCAAATAAAATCAGTGGTTAATGGTGTGCCCTGGATGGATTTAATCCTAATATATGGTTTTGGTACTATGCGCCGTGTAGGAGGTACATTCAGAGTGTTGGTTCCTGCTGCAAATGCATAAGAGGTTGTTCGTGTTCCCTGTATTGATGGCATAGATGCAGACTGCCTTGCTCCCACAGAGTTGGTGACAATGTCATCATTGGAAGTCTGTAACCCAGCAGTAGTATAAACAGCTGAAGTGGTTGTTGGTATAAATTGTGCTTTACAAGCCCTAGAAGTAGAATGGGGAACATTAATGTCACTTTGTTGTCTTCCTTCAGTCATAATAGATAGTCTCTGTGGAGCTGTCTGTACTGTTTTATTTGTAACATAAGGCTCAGAAGAGCCAGCAAAAGCAATATTTGTCTGAGAAGTTGGTACTGTTATGACAGAGGGCATTGAAGCAGATGTGGTTGTTGCCCTGCTGTGTTTGTCAGAAATATATATATTTTCCCCTGTAGAAGTCTGATGGGCTGATTCTGTGTGAAAAAAAGGTTCCTGACATCTGTAACCAGCAGCCTTAGATGCCTCTATCTGGCTGCTATTGTTTTCATTAATCATTTCATTTCCCCTTGTAGCACCTTGATTTATATGCAAATGAGGCTCATTAGAGCCATTAACAGTTTCCCTGTTTATATGCAAATGAGGCTCATACGAACAATTTTTCAAAGTGCTGTTTATGATTAAACTAGAAGCATTTGCCCCCTCTGAAGCAGTTCCACATGGTTTTTCTGAAAAACGAGGCTCAGAAGTGCATGAAACAGCAGGGCTTTGTTCCTCTGACTGTATGCCATGTGCTGAATGCATGAAAACGCGATTTTTTTCACAAGTACTTTTTTTAACTTCAAAAACTCCTTCGGTCGCCCGAAAATGAGAGAAACAGAAAAAACAGCTACAGCAACTAAGCGGAATGCCACAGGAATCAGCCACAAAGACAAAATTAACTTTTTAGCACTTTCTTCCACTTTAATGTTACTTGGACTTCTTCAGAAAAACCAGGATGCCTCCCTTTTAGAACACATCTATGCACATGTTCATCACAGATCTAGATGTATCAACAGTTATGTTAGGTACAGTCAGCATTTTTTTCTCTTTTCTCTTTTCACCTGTTTTCTTTTCTTTTTTCTTTTCTTCTTTCTTTTCCTTCCTTTTCTTTCTCCCTCCCCCCTCCCTCCTCCCCCCCTTCCCCCTCTTTTTTGGTCACACTGACTTTTCAGGATAGATTTGGTGGATAGCTATGGGAGTCTAAGTACCATTGTGCACCATTGTATACAAACTTAGTCGCTAGGCTGGGAGGTAGTATCAAATTATTAAATAAGCACGCAGTACATTTGAAGTGTAAATTCATCTAAATATGAATTATTTGAAGTTTTGTAATGCACAGAAACAAACAACACTATTTCAATGTAGTGTTTCAAATTATCAATTTATATATTTTTTAAAAACAAGTGTATCGCAATTTAATATAAGTTTCAAAAAATTACACAGTTTGACATAGAGTTCTAATAGATTTTAAAATTGTGTTTTAAAGACAATGGTTATAATATAACCATTAAATGTGTATATATACGTGAACACTTTTTATCAATTCATGAATGAATGTATTCAATTGATTTTTTATTGTAAAACGCAATATGACTGTAACCAATACAACGCAACATCATTTCCTGTTTATACAGTATAAAGCCAGGATGTAGGGAGGCATCCTGGTTTTTCTGAAGAAGTCCAAGTAACATTAAAGTGGAAGAAAGTGCTAAAAAGTTAATTTTGTCTTTGTGGCTGATTCCTGTGGCATTCCGCTTAGTTGCTGTAGCTGTTTTTTCTACTTTTTTTAACTGATTCTACATCATTGTCCCCTTGCAAAACCATGTGAGTGGTTTGTTTTGAAAAACGAGGCTCAGAAACATGTGTAACAGCAGTTTGTAAGTCTGCTGAGTGAGAATTCACTGGCAGAGACGCAAAACCGGAAGTAGCATGCTGTGGGACATTAGACAAAGCCATAGAAGCCGTTTTTGCATTTAAAATGTTACTTTCAGCCTGCAAGGCTGTACTATTAATGTTTAAGACACTTGTAGAGGCAGGATCAACAGTAATAAGTGTAGAAATACCTGTATTTAGTCCCAAAGCCTTAGAAGCCAGAGATTCAGGTGGGGGTGGGGCTTCCTGAAGTTCCTCAGCCCAGTCCAAAATATTGTTAATTTGTGTGTCCCTGAGTAGTTGGGAGTCAGTTATAGAGTCCATATATTCATCCTGGGAGTCTTGTGCAGCATGACCATCATTTTGAGCTTCCTGTACATTCATTTCAGTATCAGTATTCCTTGAGATAGCTGCAGCTGCAGCAGAGTGAGAGAGGGATGCAGCCATTTCTGCATAGAGAAAAAATACTTGTGGAAAGTTGTTTTTCTCCAAGAGGGAAAAAGCTAGGAGGCTGAAACTCTGCAGATGTGTAGGGTACAATCCACCCTACAAAGAGGTAGGGCAATCCTGGTTCTGGCTTAACTGGCATTTTCAGTATGACCGTTTATTGTTTTTAGCTTTCTTTTTGCATTTCAAGCATATTTCTGCACAGAGAAAAAATACCTGTGGAAAGTTGTTTATCTCCAAGAGGGAAAAAGGTAGGAGGCTGAAACTCTGCAGGTGTGTAGGGTACAATCCACCCTACAAAGGGGTAGGGCAATCCTGGTTCTGGCTTAACTGCCAGTTTCAGTATGACCGTTTATTGTTTTTAGCTTTCCCTATGCATTTCAAGCATGTTTTTGCATAGAGAAAAAATACCTGTGGAAAGTTGTTTTTCTCCAAGAGGGAAAAAGCTAGGAGGCTGAAACTCTGCAGGTGTGTAGGGTACAATCCACCCTACAAAGGGTTAGGGCAATCCTGGTTCTGGCTTAACTGCCAGTTTCCAAATGACCGTTTATTGTTTTTAGCTTTCCCTATGCATTTCAAGCATGTTTTTGCATATTGAAAAAATACCTGTGGAAAGTTGTTTTTCTCCAAGAGGGAAAAGGCTAGGAGGCTGAAACTCTGCAGGTGTGTAGGGTATTATCCACCCTACAAAGGGGTAGGGCAATCCTGGTTCTGGCTTAACTGGCAGTTTCAGTATGACCGTTTATTGTTTTTAGCTTTCTTTTTGCATTTCAAGCATATTTCTGCATATAGAAAAAATACCTGTGGAAAGTTGTTTATCTCCAAGAGGGAAAAAGCTAGAAGGCTGAAACTCTGCAATTGTGTAGGGTACAATCCACCCTACAAAAGGGTGGGGCAATCCTGGTTCTGGCTTAACTGCCAGTTTCAGTATAACCGTTTATTGTTTTTAGCTTTCCCTATGCATTTCAAGCATGTTTTTGCATAGAGAAAAAATACCTGTGGAAAGCTGTTTTTCTCCAAGAGGGAAAAAGCTAGGAGGCTGAAACTCTGCAGGTGTGTAGGGTACAATCCACCCTACAAAGGGGTAGGGCAATCCTCGTTCTGGCTTACCTGCCAGTTTAAGTATGACAGTTTATTGTTTTTAGCTTTCCATATGCATTTCAAGCATGTTTCTGCATAGAGAAAAAATACCTGTGGAAAGTTGTTTTTCTCCAAGAGGGAAAAAGCTAGGAGGCTGAAGCTCTGCAGGTGTGTAGGGTACAATCCACCCTACAAAGGGGTATGGCAATCCTGGTTCTGGCTTAACTGCCAGTTTCCAAATGACCGTTTATTGTTTTTAGTTTTCCCTATGCATTTCAAGCATGTTTCTGCATAGAGAAAAAATACCTGTGGAAAGTTGTTTTTCTCCAAGAGGGAAAAGCTAGGAGGCTGACACTCTGCAGGTGTGTAGGGTACAATCCACCCTACAAAGGGGTAAGGCAATCCTGGTTCTGGCTTAACTGCCAGTTTCAGTATAACCGTTTATTGTTTTTAGCTTTCCCTGTGCATTTCAAGCATGTTTTTGCATAGAGAAAAAATACCTGTGGAAAGTTGTTTTTCTCCAAGAGGGAAAAAGCTGGGAGGCTGAAACTCTGCAGGTGTGTAGGGTATTATCCACCCTACAAAGGGGTAGGGCAATCCTGGTTCTGGCATAACTGGCAGTTTCAGTATGACCGTTAATTGTTTTTAGCTTTCTTTTTTGCATTTCAAGCATGTTTCTGCATAGAGAAAAAATACCTGTGGAACGTTGTTTTTCTCCAAGAGGGAAAAAGCTAGGAGGCTGACACTCTGCAGGTGTATAGGGTACAATCCACCCTACAAAGGGGTAGGGCAATCCTAGTTCTGGCTTATCTGCAAGTTTCAGTATGACCGTTTATTGTTTTTAGCTTTCCCTATGCATTTCAAGCATGTTTCTGCATAGAGAAAAATACCTGTAGAAAGTTGTTTTTCTCCAAGAGGGAAAAAGCTAGGAGGCTGAAACTCTGCAGGTGTGTAGGGTACAATCCACCCTACAAAGGGGTAGGGTCATCCTGGTTCTGGCTTAACTGCCAGTTTCAGTATGACCGTTTATTGTTTTTAGCTTTCCCTATGCATTTCAAGCATGTTTTGCATAGAGAAAAAGTACCTGTGGAAAGTTGTTTTTCTCCAAGAGGGAAAAAGCAAGGAGGCTGAAACTCTGCAGGTGTGTAGGGCACAATCCACCCTACAAAGGTTTAGGGCAATCCTGGTTCTGGCTTAACTGCCAGTTTCCAAATGACCTTTTATTGTTTTTAGCTTTCCCTATGCATTTCAAGCATGTTTCTGCATAGAGAAAAAATACCTGTGGAAATTTGTTTTTCTCCAAGAGGGAAAAAGCTAGGGCTAAATTTCATTTTTTCCCCCCCCCCCAAAAAAAAAAAAAGGGATTTGTTTCTGCATAGAGAAAAAATACGTGTGGAAAGTTGTTTTTGACCAAGAGGGAAAAAGCTAGGAGGGTGACACTCTGCAGGTGTTTGGGGGAGGGCAACCATTTTCCACC
>NC_056739.1:1802168979-1802185470 GCF_019279795.1 Protopterus annectens | reverse complement strand
TAAAAAAAACCTTAAATTGGGGGGAAAAAAATGCCCAAAACCCCTTTTTTTTAATTTTGTAGGTTTTGGCCCTTGGTTTTCCAAAAAAAAACCTTTTTTTAAAAAATTGTTTTTTTTCCTGGGGGTTTTCCCCAATTTTGGCCCTTTTTTTTTTTTTGCTTTTTTTTTTCCTTTTTTTTTTGTGGTTTTTTTTTTGTTTTTAGCTTTCCCTATGCATTTCAAGCATGTTTCTGCATAGAGAAAAAATACCTGTGGAAAGTTGTTTTCTCCAAGAGGGAAAAAGCTAGGAGGCTGAAACTCTGCAGGTGTGTAGGGTACAATCCACCCTACAAAGGGGTAGGGCAATCCTGGTTCTGGCTTAACTGCCAGTTTCAGTATGACCGTTTATTGTTTTTAGCTTTCCCTATGCATTTCAAGCATGTTTCTGCATAGAGAAAAAATACCTATGGAAAGTTGTTTTTCCAAGAGGGAAAAAGCTAGGAGGCTGAAACTCTGCAGGTGTGTAGGGTACAATCCACCCTACAAAGGGGTAGGGCAATCCTGGTTCTGGCTTAACTGCCAGTTTCAGTATGACCGTTTATTGTTTTTAGCTTTCCTATGCATTTCAAGCATGTTTCTGCATAGAGAAAAAATACCTGTGGAAAGTTGTTTTTCTCCAAGAGGGAAAAAGCTAGGAGGCTGAAACTCTGCAGGTGTGTAGGGTACAATCCACCCTACAAAGGGGTAGGGCAATCCTGGTTCTGGCTTAACTGCCAGTTTCAGTATGACCGTTTATTGTTTTTAGCTTTCCCTATGCATTTCAAGCATGTTTCTGCATAGAGAAAAATACCTATGGAAAGTTGTTTTTCTCCAAGAGGGAAAAAGCTAGGAGGCTGAAACTCTGCAGGTGTGTAGGGTACAATCCACCCTACAAAGGGGTAGGGCAATCCTGGTTCTGGCTTAACTGCCAGTTTCAGTATGACCGTTTATTGTTTTTAGCTTTCTTTTGCATTTCAAGCATGTTTCTGCATAGAGAAAAAATACCTATGGAAAGTTGTTTTTCTCCAAGAGGGAAAAAGCTAGGAGGCTGAAACTCTGCAGGTGTGTAGGGTACAATCCACCCTACAAAGGGGTAGGGCAATCCTGGTTCTGGCTTAACTGCCAGTTTCAGTATGACCGTTTATTGTTTTTAGCTTTCCCTATGCATTTCAAGCATGTTTCTGCATAGAGAAAAAATACCTATGGAAAGTTGTTTTTCTCCAAGAGGGAAAAAGCTAGGAGGCTGAAACTCTGCAGGTGTGTAGGGTACAATCCACCCTACAAAGGGGTAGGGCAATCCTGGTTCTGGCTTAACTGCCAGTTTCAGTATGACCGTTTATTGTTTTTAGCTTTCCCTATGCATTTCAAGCATGTTTCTGCATAGAGAAAAAATACCTATGGAAAGTTGTTTTTCTCCAAGAGGGAAAAAGCTAGGAGGCTGAAACTCTGCAGGTGTGTAGGGTACAATCCACCCTACAAAGGGGTAGGGCAATCCTGGTTCTGGCTTAACTGCCAGTTCCAGTATGACCTCACTTCCCTTTGTGGAGGGGGTGGGGTCTGCAGCACTGCAGCAGAGCGCTATGGAGGATCCTGCCTCTTTGACTACTGCTCCTGAAGCTATTCTTTCTTCTCCAGAAGTGCAAATTGTGGAAACTTACTCTATGGCCGATTTTTCAAAGGATTCAGACTTGCCTGTGGATTCTAGGAGTTCCAGGAACGTGCAGACAGCTGCTTTATTCTCGTGGGGTGAGGAAAACGCTGAATTTCCGCCTCCTGCCGATTCTATGGCTGCAAAGGTACTTTTAAATACTTCTACAGAGCTCCCAGACCCCGTGCACACTTCTGCACATGGTGTTTCTTCTAATTTGGCTAACAAACGTCCCTTTGAAGCTTTGGAAGCTTCAGATTCTGTAAATTTGCGTGATAAACACGCTAAAGAAAAAAAGTTACACTTGCAGTTTAAAATTGGCGCCAAAACCGGCAGAAACGCTAGCGCTAATTCAGTGACAGCAGAGACAACTTCTTCTGCTGCCTGCAACTCTGATTTTCACAATGCACATCCCAAATCACCCAAATTGTATTCTCATGCAGCCTCTTCATCTAATCCTGCCCAGGGTTTTGTGCAAAAATCTTGCATTAGAATAAAAGCAGTAAAACATTCCATGATGTCATTAAAAGGCTTGTGGGCTGATGTACTGTTTCCTGCAGGTTTGAAATTGATAGACTTGGCTGGAGTTATCCCGTGGGTGAATGAATCAATGATGGAAGTTTATTTTGAGTCTCCTGTGCTAGCTACCAGATTTTATACTGCTTTTCATGCCCATAAGTCTCTTTCCCCTTGGAACAAGTATGAAATTTCACAAATGAATGTTCAGTTCAAGAAGAAATTGAAAATTTATTTTAAGACAATTTATATGTCAGCTGAAATGGTTAAAGCATATTTGTCTAAGCATTGTTCGGAGGTTCATACAGTTGTTAAATCTTGTTCACCTGACTTGCCTGGGGTGTGGGATGGGGGGTGGGAGGCTTGGGTGACATTGGGGGTTAATGAGGATGGTGTGCAGCATATTCCTGGCGTGTGTTTTGTTGGAGGGCATAGAGGGACCGTGCGATATGCAGGTCAGCCCAGGATTTGTTTTTTTTGCGGTGCTTTTACGCATTTAATATCTGCATGTCCTGCTAAGAAGTGTACCAGATGTGGCTCATTAGAGCACTTTTCCAGAGCTTGTCCTAATAAATGTCCTCATTGTGGGGATGCTCACCATTGGTCTGATTGCCCTTTAGTTGAGCTCCCTGCGGAGGCTGACGTGTCTTTATCTTCTGGAAATTCGGCTGTTGTTGTGGATGAGGAGGTTCCTGCTCCTCCTGTTGTTCCTTTTGCTGCTAGTGCTGAAGAGCAGAGTGGCCATTCTCCTCTGGATTCTCAGGGGTTTCATACGTCACAGGTTGCTGGGCCATCTCATGTTTATGTGCCTCCTACTGTCTCTCCTTCTCCAGTTCTTCCTCCCCCTGTCCCAACTGCCCCGGTGGCAGTTCCTGAACAGGACTCTGTTACCTTAGACGATGCTGTGATTGATATGGATACCTCTGATGTGGGTTTTAAGGAAGTTTCTTCTTCCTGTTCTTCTTCTGCACATTCATTTGTGGGTACAGTTCCTCCTCCATTACCAGAGACTCCTGCTATGTCTGACTCGGTGATGGATGCTTCAGATTCTGGTTCTGCCTCTCGAAGGCGGTTGCGGTCTGCTACGAAATCAAAGAATACTTCGTTGGATGCTGGTTCTAATGTTTCTGCTTGCACGGACAATGGTTAACCTATTGATTGCCTTCTGCAATATTAATTTATTGATGTCTTTGTCGAAACGTATATGCGTGGCTGACTGGGTGCGATCTCTGGAGGTGGATATATTGTGTCTCATGGATGTGGGTACCATTTCCCTGGAGGATCAGGTGCAGTGGTCTTTTTTGTGTCCTTATGAGGCCTTCTGGTCTATGGGATTGGATAGACATTCCGGCATGGTTGTCCTTTGGAATACAGCTACTGTGGAAGTTCGTGACTCCATGCATCTCATTCCTGGGCGTTTGCTTTGTTTTGACATACAGTTTCAGGGTGACTTCTATCGTGTTTTATTTGTTTATGCTTATGTTCATCTAGGAGATAGGTGTAAAATGTTTAGATTTCTGCAACCTTTTTTACAAGTGGATTACCCTATCCTTGTTGTTGGAGACTTTAATACGCATTTGTTAGATGAGGCATGCATGCAAAAATGTGATGTGAAGTTATGCAATAGGGTTATGTCCCAGGCAGGTCTTGTTTTGGGATTTACTCCCCCCTTTTCCTTTCGGCAAGGTAATTGTACCTCTTTAATTGATTTTTGTTGGCATTCAGCGAAACTAGCATGTTCTGATTTCTCTCATGTGTTCCTTCCCTTTACGGACCATGCTTTTATGATGTATACGTTTGGTTATGCCACCCCTTTACGCAAAGGGAAAGGGTATGTGAAGTTGAATCCTACGTATATTGCTTTACCTGAATGGCATGTTATATGGAGGGATTTGTGGGACGGCCATTTTTCCTTGATGGAATTGTATGATTCGGTGGCGGCCTGGTGGTCGGATTTTAAGACCAAGTTGATACGCAGGTATAAAGTTTTTGTTTATGAATATTGTTTATCTCTTAAAGTACGTACAACAGCTGCTTATCACGCATATGCTAAGGTTGCTAATACTGATGTGTCTTTTGCCCTTACAGCTTTACGGAAGTTATATGACTTGAATATGGAAAGGGTAAAGTCAAATTTATTTAATTTGGCCCATACTCTACGGGGCACGGGGAAAGAATACTTACCTTATGTGGGGAAGTCTCACATTGCCAAGTCCACCACGATGCAGTGTCTTAAATCTTCTTCGGGATCTCTTGTTAATACTGTCTCAGGCATGCATGATATCGTGAGACAACATTTATTTTCCTTGTATGGTGGAAAGGCCACTGATTCCCATCCGTGGCAGTTGCCCAGATTGCCAGCTTCATATAAAGCCTCTATTGATCAGTTGATCACTGTCTCTGAAATCAAACATGTTTTACAAAGTATATCAACTCCACATTCTGTCCCAGGTTTGGATGGTATCCCTTATGCATTCTACGTACAGTTGGATGATACACATTTACATACTTTGACGTCTTTGTTTAATGATTGGTATTGTAATGGTTTTAACCATGTGTCTTTTCTTTCCATAGCGTTGAAATTCTTATGGAAGAAGGGTAGCAGAGCAGATTTGTCCAATTGGCGTCCAATCGCCCTGTGTAACGTGGATTATAAGATCTTTACAAAAGTGTTACACTCACGACTTTCTTCCTCTTTGCCACTACTTTTAGACCCGGGTGTTTATGGTGTCTCTGGCCGCTCTGTTTGGGATCTGTTACATCTTTATAAGTGTGTTTTTTCTCATTTTCAGACTTCTGTTGGTGGTGTTTTGTCTTGCGACTTGTCGCAGGCTTTTGATCACATTTCTCATTCTGTTTTGCTTTCCATCCTTAAATCCTATGGCTTTGGGAATCTTTTTATTTCTTGTCTTTCTTCTATTTTTCGGGGGTCTTGTATTTTTCCTATGGTTAATGGGCATTTGGCTCCTTCTCTCCCAATGAGGAATGGTATTCGGCAGGGATGTCCTCTGAGTGGTTCTTTGTTAGCCTTGGTAGTGGGGGCTGTTCTTTTCTCTTTCCGTCATACTATGACTCTTTCTCCTTATTCCTTTTCTTGCTCTGGTGTATTGGTTCCGCGTGTGGTTTCCTACGCGGATGATATTTCTTTGTTTTTTGAGAATCCTCAGATGATTGACACTTACTTTATACAACATTTTTCTCCCCTTCTTTCCACGGTTGGATGGAAAGTCAATCTTACCAAGTCCTTTTTTTACACTACACAATCTGATTTGCCTGATGTTTATCATTCATTTCCTGTGGTGACGTCAGGCATCCACATTTTGGGAGTGCCTTTTGGGTCTACCCCTTTTGTTTTGCAACATTGTAAGCAGCTGTTGTCGTCTTCCTCTGCCACTTTGACGTTCTGGCAGACTTTTAGACTTTCATTTAAAAAGAAGGCCTTGATGTTAAATTCTATTTTTTTGGCCAAGTTTCAATATGTTTTTTCAGTTTATTTCTTTCCAGTTGCTTGGTCCGCTTGGTTTTTGAGGATTTATTTTCATTTTTTTTGGAGGTCAGGCCTTAATCCTGTTTCTCGGGGCGTGGTTTTTGCTCCACAGGATCAGGGAGGGTGTGGGTTGAAACACCCGGTATTGTTTTTGCAGTTGCTTTTTTTATATAGATTGTTTGCTAGTCTGAAGTCACAGTCTTATTCGCTTATTGCTGAGTTGTACAAACATATGTATCCAGGGTATTGGGATTTGTTGTTAGCTGGACGGAGACCATCTGTGAGTGGTAATCAGGTCCTTCGGGACATTTCTCTTATTGTTAAAAAATATCGCATTTTTGATTTGGACATTACTCCTCGTTTTTTTATGTGGTATGACCAGGTCATGTCTCATTATGTTTGGATTAATGCTTATGCTGAGTTCACCAGTAATCAAGTGTCTGGTTTGCTTGGGCGCAGGAGGTTTTTATCTGCAGTGCCACAATGGCATGATTTTTTGTGGCGCTTATCCTTGGATAGGTTGCCACTCAAATGCCATCTTCATACTGGGAATGTGGTAGATACACATTGTTTTGTGTCTTGCCCGGAACCTGAGACTGTGTTACATTTTCTTTTCTCCTGTAGCAGGATTCGTGGATTTTGGTCAATGTTCCGGCAAACTTTTAGGGTTCCTCACCTTTTTCCATTGAATATCATGAAATGTCAATTGGGTGACTACCAGGTTGCTTGGACTCCGGCCATCCGTCAGGCTGATTTTGTTCTTTGCTCCACAATGTACTTACTTTGGACGGCTCGATGCAAAGCATTATATCACAAAACTGTGTATCCGGTTTGTCATTTGATTTCTATGTTGAAGCATTGGTTGTCAAGATGGGGATATGACGGAATGTTTATTTGATGTTGTTTTGCATTTTTGTTCATGTTGTTTTTCTTTTTTTCTGTTTATCAATAAATGTTGGCTTTCCTATGCATTTCAAGCATGTTTCTGCATAGAGAAAAAATACCTGTGGAAAGTTGTTTTTCTCCAAGAGGGAAAAAGCTAGGAGGCTGAAACTCTGCAGGTGTGTAGGGTACAATCCACCCTACAAAGGGGTAGGGCAATCCTGGTTCTGGCTTAACTGCCAGTTTCAGTATGACCGTTTATTGTTTTAGCTTTCCTATGCATTTCAAGCATGTTTCTGCATAGAGAAAAAATACCTATGGAAAGTTGTTTTTCTCCAAGAGGGAAAAAGCTAGGAGGCTGAAACTCTGCAGGTGTGTAGGGTACAATCCACCCTACAAAGGGGTAGGGCAATCCTGGTTCTGGCTTAACTGCCAGTTTCAGTATGACCGTTTATTGTTTTTAGCTTTCCCTATGCATTTCAAGCATGTTTCTGCATAGAGAAAAATACCTATGGAAAGTTGTTTTTCTCCAAGAGGGAAAAAGCTAGGAGGCTGAAACTCTGCAGGTGTGTAGGGTACAATCCACCCTACAAAGGGGTAGGGCAATCCTGGTTCTGGCTTAACTGCCAGTTTCAGTATGACCGTTTATTGTTTTAGCTTTCCTTATGCATTTCAAGCATGTTTCTGCATAGAGAAAAAATACCTGTGGAAAGTTGTTTTTCTCCAAGAGGAAAAAGCTAGGAGGCTGAAACTCTGCAGGTGTGTAGGGTACAATCCACCCTACAAAGGGGTAGGGCAATCCTGGTTCTGGCTTAACTGCCAGTTTCAGTATGACCGTTTATTGTTTTTAGCTTTCCCTATGCATTTCAAGCATGTTTCTGCATAGAGAAAAAATACCTGTGGAAAGTTGTTTTTCTCCAAGAGGGAAAAAGCTAGGAGGCTGAAACTCTGCAGGTGTGTAGGGTACAATCCACCCTACAAAGGGGTAGGGCAATCCTGGTTCTGGCTTAACTGCCAGTTTCAGTATGACCGTTTATTGTTTTTAGCTTTCCCTATGCATTTCAAGCATGTTTTTGCATAGAGAAAAAATACCTATGGAAAGTTGTTTTTCTCGAAGAGGGAAAAGGCTAGGAGGCTGAAGCTCTGCAGGTGTGTAGGGTACAATCCACCCTAGAAAGGGGTAGGGCAATCCTGGTTCTGGCTTAACTGCCAGTTTCTGTATGACCGTTTATTGTTTTTAGCTTTCTTTTTGCATTTCAAGCATGTTTCTGCATAGAGAAAAAATACCTATGGAAAGTTGTTTTTCTCCAAGAGGGAAAAAGCTAGGAGGCTGAAACTCCTCAGGTGTGTAGGGTATCATCCACCCTACAAAGGGGTAGGGCAATCCTGGTTCTGGCTTAACTGCCAGTTTCAGTATGACCGTTTATTGTTTTAGCTTTCCCTATGCATTTCAAGCATGTTTTTGCATAGAGAAAAAATACCTATGGAAAGTTGTTTTTCTCCAAGAGGGAAAAAGCTAGGAGGCTGAAACTCTGCAGGTGTGTAGGGTACAATCCACCCAAGAAAGGGGTAGGGCAATCCTGGGTCTGGCTTAACTGGCAGTTTCAGTATGACCGTTTATTGTTTTTAGCTTTCTTTTTGCATTTCAAGCATATTTATGCATAGAGAAAAAATACCTATGGAAAGTTGTTTTTCTCCAAGAGGGAAAAAGCTAGGAGGCTGAAACTCTGCAGGTGTGTAGGGTACAATCCACCCTACAAAGGGGTAGGGCAATCCTGGTTCTGGCTTAACTGCCAGTTTCAGTATGACCTCACTTCCCTCTATGGAGGGGGTGGGGTCTGCAGCACTGCAGCAGAGCGCTATGGAGGATCCTGCCACTTTGACTACTGCTCCTGAAGCTATACTTTCCTCTCCAGAAGTGTAAATTGTGGATACTTATTCTATAGCCAATTTGCCAGATGATCCTAACTTGCCTGTGGATTCTAAGAGTGCCAGGAACGTGCAGACAGCTGCTTTATTCACGTGGGGTGAGGAGAATGCTGAATTTCCGCCTCCTGCTGATTCTTTGGCTGCTAAGGTACTTTTATCAAATTCTATGGGTCCCCCGACCCCTGTGCACACTTCTGCAACTTCTGTTTCTACTAATCTCGTTAATAAAAGGCCTTTTGAAGCATTAGAAGCTTCAGATTCACAAGATTTGCGTGCTAAACATGCTAAAGAAAAAAAGAGCACTTTACAGTTTAAATTTGGCGCCAAAACCGGCAATAACGCTAGCGCTAATGTCATGACAGCAAAGACAACTTCTTCTGCTGCATGCACCTCTGATATTGATCCTGCACACCCCAAATCACCTAAATTATATTCACAGGCAGCCTCTTCAACTAACCCTGCCCAGGGTTTTGTGCAAAAATCATGCATAAGGATTAAAACAGTAAAACAAGCCAGGATGTCATTGAAAGGCTTATGGGCTGATGTACTATTCCCTGCTGGTTTAAAGTTGCTAGACCTAGCTGGGGTTATTCAGTGGCCCAATGAATCTATGACTGAGGTTTATTTTGAGTCCCCTGTGCTGGCTACAAAATTTTATACTGCTTTTCAAGCTCATAAGTCACTTTCCCCTTGGAATAAATATGAGATTTCACAAATGAATGTTCAGTTAAAGAAGAAGTTGAAAATTTATTTTAAAACTATTTACATGACAGCTGATATGATTAGAGCTTATTTGTCCAGGTACTGTTCTGAAGTACACACTGTTATTAAATCTTGTTCGCCTGAATTGCCTGGAGTGTGGGATGGGGGGTGGGAGGCTTGGGTGACTATGGGGGTCACTGAGGATGGTATAAAGCATGTTCCTGGTGTTTGCTTTGTTGGAGGGCATAGGGGGACCGTTCGCTATGCAGGTCAACCCAGAATTTGTTTTTTCTGTGGTGCTTTTACACATTTAATATCTGTATGCCCTGCCAAGAAGTGCACCAGATGTGGCTCTTTAGAGCATTTTTCCAGAGCTTGCACAAATAAATGTCCTCATTGTGGGGAAGCTCATCACTGGTCTGTTTGCCCTTTGGTGGAGCTCCCTACGGAGGGTGAAGTCTCCTTATCTTCTGAAAATTTGAATGTGGATGTGGAAGTGGCAGTCTCTGCCCCTCCGATTGATACTCTTGCTGCTGGTGCTGAAGAGCAAAGTAGCCACTCTCCTCCGGATTCTCAAGGCTTTTATAATTCTCAGCCTGCTGGGCCATCTCATGCTTATGATCCTCTAGAGGTTCCTCCTACTCCGGTTCTCCCTCCCCCTGTCCTGCCTCCTCCTGTAGCAGTTCCTGATCAAATTTCTGTTTCTTCAGACAGTCCTGTGCTTGATATGGATACTTCTGATGTAGGTTCCAAGGATGTTTCTCCTTTTTCTTCTTCTTCTGAACATTCATTTGCAGATGTTGCCCCCCCCTCCACAAGAGGCTTCTTCTATGTCGGGATCGATCATGGATACATCGGATTCTGGATATGTCTCCAGGAGGCGGTTACGATCTGCTACTAAGGTGAAGAATTCTTCGTTGGATGTCGTTTCAAATGGCTCCTTCCATGCAGATAATGGCTAATCTGTTGGTGGCCTTCTGTAATATTAATCTTTTGCTATCTCTGACGAAACGTTTATGTGTGGCTGACTGGGTTCAGACTCTTCAGGTCGATATATTGTGTCTGATGGATGTTGGTACTCTTTCCATGGAGGATCAAGTCCAGTGGTCTCATTTGTGTTCCTATGAGGCCTTTTGGTCTACGGGATTGGATAGACATTCCGGCATGGTTGTCCTATGGAATACTGCCATGGTGGATGTTCGTGATTCCATGCATCTCATTCCTGGGCGTCTACTTTGCTTTGACATTCAGTTTCAGGGTGACTTTTACCGTGTTTTATTTTTATATGCTTATGTTCAACTTGGTGACAGGTGTAAATTGTTTAAGTTTATGCAACCTTTTCTTCAGGTGGACTACCCCCTTATTGTTGCAGGGGATTTCAATACGCACTTAATAGATGTGTCATGTATGCATAAGTGTGATGTTAAGTTGTGTACTAAGATTTTGTCTCAGGCAGGCCTTACCTTGGGTTTTACTCCTCCTTTTTCATTTCGGCAGGGTAATACTACATCTCTCATTGATTTTTGTTGGCACACGCCTAGGCTATCTTGTTCTGATTTTTCTCATGTGTTTCTTCCTTTTACGGATCATGCTTTGTTGATGTATAAGTTTGGTCATGCCACCCCTTTGTGTAAAGGGAAAAATTACGTAAAGTTAAATCCCATTTACATTGCTATGCCTGAATGGGATGCTGTTTGGAGGGATTTGTGGCAGGGCCACTTTACCTTGATGGAGTTATACGATTCTGTGGCGGATTGGTGGTTGGATTTCAATATCAAATTATTACGCAGGTATAAATCTTTTGTTCATGATTATTGTTTATCACTTAAAGCACGCACAACAGCTGCTTATCATAATTATATTAAGGTTGCTAATGTTGATTTGTTTTTTGCCCTTACTGCCTTACGGAAGTTGTACGATTTGAACATGGAGAGAGTTAAGACGAATTTATTTAATTTGGCCCATACTCTCCAGGGCACAGGGGAAGAATATTTACTTTATGTGGGGAAGTCCCAGATTGTCAAATCCACTACCATGCAATGTCTTAAGTCTCCATCAGGCTCTCTATGCAATACATTGTCAGGCATGCACACCATCGTGAGAAACCATTTACTTTCCTTGTTTGGTGGAAAGCCCCCTGATTCCCACCCATGGCATTTACCTAGGTTGCCAGCTTCTCACAAAGCTTCTATTGATCAGTTGATTACTATTTCTGAAATTAAGGATGTTTTGCATAATGTATCAGCTGCACACTCCGTCCCGGGATTGGATGGTATCCCTTATGCATTTTATACACAGCTGGATGATACACATTTAAATACTTTGACATCCCTGTTCAATGAATGGTTTCGTACTGGTTTTAATCATGTTTCTTTTCTCTCCATAGCTATGAAATTCATATGGAAGAAGGGTTGCAGAGCAGATTTGGCCAATTGGCGACCAATCGCCCTGTGCAATGTGGATTATAAGATCTTTACCAAAGTCTTACAACTGCGTCTTTCTTCCTCTTTGCCTATACTTCTGGACCCTGGTGTTTATGGTATTTCAGCTCGTTCTGTTTGGGATCTTTTACATATTTATAAGGGTGTTTTTTCCTATTTTCAAACTTCCAATGGTGGTGTTCTGTCCTGCGATTTGTCTCAAGCTTTTGATCACATTTCTCATTCGGTTTTGATTTCTATTCTTAAGTCTTATGGATATGGGAAACTTTTTATTTCTTGTCTTTCTTCTATCTTCCGAGGTTCTAATATTCATCCTATGGTTAATGGTCATTTGGCTCTTTCTCTCCCTATGCAGAATGGAATTAGGCAAGGCTGTCCACTCAGTAGTTCTCTCTTGGCCTTGGTGGTGGGGGCTGTTATTTTTTCTTTCCGTCACGTTATGCATCTTTCTCCTTACTCTTTTTCTTGCCATGGTGTCTTGTTGCCGCGTGTGGTTTCCTACGCGGATGATATATCACTGTTTTTTGAACATCCTCAGATGGTAGATACATATTTTTTGCATAATTTTTCTCCCCTTCTTTCCAAGGTTGGTTGGAAGGTCAATGCAACTAAGTCCTTTTTCTACACCACACAAACAGATTTGCCAAACATTTATCATTCTTTTCCTGTAGTGACTACTGGTATTCACATTTTAGGGGTGCCTTATGGTTCTACTCCTTTTGTTTTACAACATTGTAAGCAGCTGTTGTCGTCTTCTTCTACTTCTTTGACATTTTGGCAGACTTTTAGGCTTTCATTTAGGAAGAAGGCCTTATTGCTAAATTCTATTTTTTTGGCTAAGTTTCAGTATGTTTTTTCTGTGTACTTCTTTCCGGTTGCATGGTCAGCTTGGTTTTTACGATTATATTTTCATTTCTTTTGGAAGTCGGGATTGAATCCAGTTTCTAGAGGTATTGTGTATGCTCCACGGGATCAAGGTGAGTGTGGCCTGAAACACCCAATATTGTTCTTACATTTGCTTTTTTTACATAGGTTATTTACTAGGCTTCAGTCTCAGTCATTTTCTCTCATTGCTGAGTTATATAGGCATATGCATCCGGGGTTTTGGGAGAAGTTGCTAGCTGGGAGGCGGCCACCTGTGAGTGATAATCAGGCTCTTCAGGATATTTCATTTATTGTTGAAAAGTATTGTATTTTTACTTTGGATGTGAATCAGCAGTGTTCTATGTGGTATGATCGGATCATGTCTAATTTTATTTGGACTAATGCTTATGCTGATTTTACCAGTTCTCAAGCTTCTGGTTTACTAGGTCACAGGAGGTTTTTATCTGCAGTTCCGCAGTGGCATGATTTTCTGTGGCGCCTATCTCTGGACAGATTACCTCTCAAGTGCCATCTTCATACGGGGAATGTGGTGGATACATTCTGCTTTATGTCATGTAATGAACCTGAAACTGTTTCACACTTTCTTTTTTCCTGCAGAAGAATTCGTGGCTTTTGGTCACTTTTTCGACAGACTTTTAGAGTACCACATCTTTTTCCATTGTCTATCCTGAAATGTTGTTTGGGTGACTACCAGGTTGCTTGGACTCCAGCTATTCGTCATGCTGACTTTGTTCTTTGTTCGTTGATGTATTTACTTTGGACAGCTAGATGCAAAGCCTTGTATCAGAAAAATGTGATTCCGGTTCATCAATTGATTTTTATGTTGAAGCACTGGTTATCTTGATGGGGATATTATTGCATGTTTCTTTGAATTGTTTGTTGCATTTCTGTTTTTCCTTTTTGTTATTTTCATTTCCTTTGTTTTGTTTAATAAATTTTGGATTTCCTATGCATTTCAAGCTTGTTTCTGCATAGAGAAAAAATACCTGTGGAAAGTTGTTTTTCTCCAAGAGGGAAAAAGCTAGGAGGCTGAAACTCTGCAGGTGTGTAGGGTACAATCCACCCTACAAAGGGGCAGGGCAATCCTGGTTCTGGCTTAACTGCCAGTTTCAGTATAACCGTTTATTGTTTTTAGCTTTCCCTGTGCATTTCAAGCATGTTTTTGCATAGAGAAAAAATACCTGTGGAAAGTTGTTTTTCTCCAAGAGGGAAAAAGCTAGGAGGCTGAAACTCTGCAGGTATGTAGCGTACAATCCACCCTACAAAGGGGTAGGGCGATCCTGGTTCTGGCTTAACTGCCAGTTTCCAAATGACCGTTTATTGTTTTTAGCTTTCCTATGCATTTTAAGCATGTTTCTGCATAGAGAAAAAATACCTGTGGAAAGTTGTTTTTCCCCAAGAGGGAAAAAGCTAGGAGGCTGCAACTCTGCAGGTGTGTAGGGTACAATCCACCCTACAAAGGTAGGGCAATCCTGGTTCTGGCTTAACTGCCAGTTTCAGTATAACCGTTTATTGTTTTTAGCTTTCCCTATGCATTTCAAGCATGTTTTTGCATAGAGAAAAAATACCTGTGGAAAGTTGTTTTTCTCCAAGAGGGAAAAAGCTGGGAGGCTGAAACTCTGCAGGTGTGTAGGGTATTGTCCACCCTACAAAGGGGTAGGGCAATCCTGGTTCTGGCATAACTGGCAGTTTCAGTATGACCGTTTATTGTTTTTAGCTTTCTTTTTTGCATTTCAAGCATGTTTCTGCATAGAGAAAAATACCTGTGGAATGTTGTTTTTCTCCAAGAGGGAAAAAGCTAGGAGGCTGAAACTCTGCAGGTGTGTAGGGTACAATCCACCCTACAAAGGGGTAGGCAATCCTGGTTCTGGCTTAACTGCCAGTTTCAGTATGACCGTTTATTGTTTTTAGCTTTCCCTATGCATTTCAAGCATGTTTCTGCATAGAGAAAAAATACCTGTGGAAAGTTGTTTTTCTCCAAGAGGGAAAAAGCTAGGCAGCTGAAACTCTGCAGGTGTGTAGGGTACAATCCACCCTACAAAGGGGTATGGCAATCCTGGTTCTGGCTTAACTGCAAGTTTAAGTATAACCGTTTATTGTTTTTAGCTTTCCCTATGCATTTCAAGCATGTTTTTGCATAGAGAAAAAATACCGTGGAAAGTTGTTTTTCTCCAAGAGGGAAAAAGCTAGGAGGCTGAAACTCTGCAGGTGTGTAGGGTATTATCCACCCTACAAAGAGGTAGGGCAATCCTGGTTCTGGCTTAACTGCCAGTCTCAGTATGACCGTTTATTGTTTTTAGCTTGTTTTTGCATTTCAAGCATGTTGCTGCATAGAGAAAAAATACCTGTGGAAAGTTGTATTTCTCCAAGAGGGAAAAAGCTAGGAGGCTGAAACTCTGCAGGTGTGTAGGGTACAATCCACCCGACAAAGGGGTAGGGCAATCCTGGTTCTGGCTTAACTGCCAGTTTCAGTATAACCGTTTATTGTTTTTAGCTTTCCCTATGCATTTCAAGCATGTTTTTGCATAGAGAAAAATACCTGTGGAAAGTTGTTTTTCTCCAAGAGGGAAAAAGCTAGGAGGCTGAAACTCTGCAGGTGTGTAGGGTACAATCCACCCTACAAAGGGGTAGGGCAATCCTGGTTCTGGCTTAACTGCCAGTGTCAGTATGACCGCTTATTGTTTTAGCTTTCTTTTTGCATTTCAAGCATGTTTCTGCATAGACAAAAAATACCTATGGAAAGTTGTTTTTCTCCAAGAGGGAAAAAGCTAGGAGGCTGAAACTCTGCAGGTGTGCAGGGTACAATCCACCCTATAAAGGGGTAGGGCAATCCTGGTTCTGGCTTAACTGCCAGTTTCAGTATGACCGTTTATTGTTTTTAGCTTTCCCTATGCATTTCAAGCATGTTTCTGCATAGAGAAAAATACCTGTGGAAAGTTGTTTTTCTCCAAGAGGGAAAAAGCTAGGAGGCTGAAACTCTGCAGGTGTGTAGGGTACAATCCACCCTACAAAGGGGTAGGGCAATCCTGGTTCTGGCATAACTGGCAGTTTCAGTATGACCGTTTATTGTTTTTAGCTTTCTTTTTGCATTTCAAGCATGTTTCTGCATAGAGAAAAAATACCTGTGGAACATTGTTTTTCTCCAAGAGGGAAAAAGCTAGGAGGCTGACACTCTGCAGGTGTGTAGGGTACAATCCACCCTACAAAGGGGTAGGGCAATCCTATTTCTGGCTTAACTGCCAGTTTCAGTATGACCGTTTATTGTTTTTAGCTTTCCCTATGCATTTCAAGCATGTTTCTGCATAGAGAAAAATACCTGTGGAAAGTTGTTTTTCTCCAAGAGGGAAAAAGCTAGGAGGCTGAAACTCTGCAGGTGTGTAGGGTATTATCCACCCTACAAATGGGTAGGGCAATCCTGGTTCTGGCTTAACTGCCAGTCTCAGTATGACCGTTTATTGTTTTTAGCTTTCCCTATGCATTTCAAGCATGTTTTTGCATAGAGAAAAAATACCTGTTGAAAGTCGTTTTTCTCCAAGAGGGAAAAAGCTAGGAGGCTGAAACTCTGCAGGTGTGTAGGGTACAATCCACCCTACAAAGGGGTAGGGCAATCCTGGTTTTGGCTTAACTGCCAGTTTCCAAATGACCGTTTATTGTTTTTAGCTTTCCCTATGCATTTCAAGCATGTTTTTGCATATAGAAAAAATACCTATGGAAAGTTGTTTTTCTCCAAGAGGGAAAAAGCTAGGAGGCTGAAACTCTGCAGGTGTGTAGGGTACAATCCACCCTACAAAGGGGTAGGGCAATCCTGGTTCTGGGTTAACTGCCAGTTTCAGTATGACCTCACTTCCCTCTATGGAGGGGGTGGGGTCTGCAGCACTGCGGCAGAGCGCTATGGAGGATCCTGCCACTTTGACTACTGCTCCTGAAGCTATACTTTCTTCTCCAGAAGTGAAAATTGTGGATACTTATTCTATAGCCAATTT
>NC_056739.1:1802135519-1802168479 GCF_019279795.1 Protopterus annectens | reverse complement strand
AGCAGAAATGACTGAAAATAGCGCTAAACGCTACAGAAAAAAAGTCACTTTGCAGTTTAAAATTGGCGCCAAAACCGGCTTGCAAAACGCCGAGAAAGACATTCCTGCATTACAAACTTCAAATACTGCTTGCACAGCCCCTGATGGACTTGCAAACCCCATTCCACCTAAGTTATACTCCCAGGCAGCTTCTCCTTCACATCCCAGTCGGACTTTTCAACAAAAGTCTTGCATTAGATTTAAAACAGCAAAAAATGACAGGATGTCATTAAGGAGCTTATGGGCTGATCTGCTTGCTCCTGCAGGTCTAAAGCTTTTGGACTTGGCTGGGGTGATACCCTGGCCGAATGAAAACATGATGGAGGTATTCTTTGAGGTTCCTCTGGTTGCAGCAAACTTTTATGCTAAATTTCAACAAAATAAGTCAATTTCTCCCTGGAACTTGTATGAGATTTCTCAGTTAAATGTGCAGCTTAAGAAAAAGTTGAGGTTGTCTTTTAAAACTATTTATATGTCTTCTGACATGATTAAAGCCCACATTTCTCAGCGTTGTTCTGAAGTACATAGTATTGTTAAAACTTGTTCTCCTGATCTACCTGGTGTTTGGGATGGCGGCTGGGAGGTTTGGGTGACTATGGGGGTCACTGACAAGGGTATTGCTCATCTTCCAGGTGTGTGTTTTGTGGGCGGACATAGAGGCACAATTAGATATGCTGGCCAGCCACGTTTTTGTTTCTTTTGTGGGGACTTTTCTCACCTGATATCTGACTGTCCTGCCAAAAAATGTACTCGGTGCGGCTCTCTTTCGCACTTTACCAGGTCCTGTCCTAATAAATGTCCTCATTGCGGAGAAGCCCACCATTGGTCCCAGTGCCCGTTGGTGGACACTCCACTGGAGGAACCTGTTTCGAAGGTTGCTGTGGAGAAAGTTTCGGATACCGTACTTTCTGTTTCTTCTTCTGCTACCAGTGCTGAAGAGCAGGGTAGTCATATGGCTGTGGACAGTCAGGGTCATCATACGTCCCAAGTGGCTGGTCCCTCTGATGCATATGTTCCACCGCTAAATGTACCCTTGGAGGATGACATACCTCCTAGTTCTCCGTCCCAACCCCTTTTACCAGGTGTTCAGCAGTCTTTCTCTGTACCTCAGACCGATGCTGACATGGAAGTGGACCCTTCTGATACTGACGTGGTTCAAGCTGCTTTAGTTGCTTCTTCTTTTTCTTCTGCACATTCGGCTGTTCCCATAATTGTTGAATCTCACCACGAAGGTGACCCAATGGTTTCTCCTTCTTCTCCTTTATTGGACTCTTCTTCTGGTAGTGCTGCAGGGCGGAGGCGTGGTCGTTCGGCCTCCAGAGGACGTATTAAAACTTTGCAGAAGGGATCGATAGACACTCCGGATGTTGGATATGGCTAATTTCCTGATGGCATTCTGTAATGTCAATCTCATGCTTTCTTTGTCGAAACGGATTTGTGTCGCAGATTGGATTCAGACGTACCAGTTTGACTTATTGTGTTTACTGGATGTTGGTCAGCTGCCCTTGGAACTTCAAGAACAATGGTCTGGGTTGTGTCCTTATGATGTTCAGTGGTCAACAGGGCTGGATAAACACTCTGGTTTGGTGGTGTTGTGGAATTCCTCCACAGTACGTGTTTTGGATGTTATACACTTGGTGCCGGGTCGTTTACTTTGTTTGGACATTAAGTTTCAGTCAGATTATTATAGAGTCTTTTTTATTTATGCTTATGTTAGTCTGGGTGAGAGATGTAAATTGTTTAAATGTCTTCAACCTTTTTTGCAGGTGGACTATTCAATCATCGTGGCGGGGGATTTTAATGCCCATATGACTGATGTCTCTCACAAAGATAAATGTGATGTTAAGCTATGCCACAAAATATTGTCGCAAGCTGGTTTGTCATTAAGTTTTACTCCGCCCTTTTCTTATTTTAAAGGTACAGTTCGTACTTTAATTGATTTTTGTTGGCATACCCCTGATGTTGCTTGTTCTAATTTTAATTATTTCTTTCTTCCATTTACCGACCATGCTCTTTTGGCATATACTTTTGGCTCTGCCACTACTTTGCATAGAGGGAAAAGCTATGTGAAGATGAGCCCGACTCGTATACAATCTGATGACTGGGCTGTCATTTGGCAGGACCTGTGGCACGGGCAGATGTCCATCTGGGATTTGTATGATTCCGCCGCTCATTGGTGGAGGGATTTTAAGATAAAATTGATGGCCAGGTACTGTGCTTATGTTCATGAATGTTGTTTACAACTTAAAGTGTCTACTTCTGCTGCATATCACGATTATGTATGTCATGCTAATGCAAATTTGTCTTCTACCCTCACAGCTTTGCGCAGGCTTTATGAATTAAATGTGGAGAGAGTGAAGACCAACCTCTTTAACTTGGCCCATTCCTTAAAGGGTTCGGGTGAGGAGTATTTACCTTATGTGGGAAAGAAGAGGCTCCAACGCACCTCCACCATGCAATGTCTCAAGTCTCCCGAGGGCACATTGTGTAACACCCTGCAAGGGATGCAAAATATTGTTTTTCAACATTTGTCTCATTTATATGGTGGTAAAACACCTGTTTCATATTTTTGGGGATTACCAAAGTTGCCCCTTCTCATAGGGCGTGTATTGATGCTGCCATCACTTTGTCAGAAGTGCGCCATGTTATCCGTAATCTTCCTAACCTGACTTCTGTTCCTGGTTTGGATGGTATACCCTACCTTTTCTATACTAGATTGACGGATGACCATTTGCAGGTGTTGGTTTCTATGTTTAATGACTGGTTGTCTTTTGGTATTAATGATGTTTCCTTTCTTTCTGTTGCAGTGAAATTTTTGTGGAAAAAAGGTAATAAGGCGGAATTAAAAAATTGGAGACCTATTTCGCTCTGCAATACAGACTACAAGATTTTCATGAAGATCTTACAGCTTCGTCTGTCTGCTTCCATGTCTCTCCTTTTGGACCCTGGGGTTTTGGTGTGCCGGGTCGACCAGTCTGGGATCTTTTGCATCTTTATAAATCAGTTTTTTCTCTCTCTTCTCCTCCTTTGGGTGGTGTTCTTTCCTGTGACCTGTCTCAAGCCTTTGACAACATCTCTCATCCTGTTCTTTTCTCTATTCTTTCTTCCTATGGTTTTGGGAAGAAGTTTCTTGGTTGTCTTTCTTCTATTTTTCAGGGTTCTACACTTTCTCCTTTGGTTAATGGTCACTTAGGTTCTTCTCTTCCAATGTTAAATGGAATTCGTCAAGGGTGTCCTTTGAGTAGTTACTTATTGGCTTTGGTGGTGGGTGCTGCCACCTTCTCTTTTCGACACAAAGCTCTTCTTTCTCCATGTTCCTTTTCTTGTCAGGGGGTACTCATTCCCAGGGTGGTTTCCTATGCTGATGACTTAGCTATGTTTGTGGATGATCCTGATCAGGTTGACACTTATTTTTTGCAGCAGTTTTTCCCTATTTTGCAGTTAGTGGGGTGGTCGGTTAACCTTACCAAGTCCTTTTTCTACTCTCCTAGAGATGATTCCCCTGACGTCCTTTTTGGTTTTCCAGTGGTTCGCACTGGGGTGCACATACTAGGAGTTCCTTTTGGTTCTGATGACTTTGTTGCACAGCACTGCAAATCTCTTTTGTCTTCTTCCTTGTTGAAATTGAATTACTGGCAAACCTTTCGCCTTTCTTTTAAGAAGAAGGCCTTGTTGTTGAATTCTATTTTTTTGGCCAAGCTTCTTTATGTTTTTTCTGTGTATTTTTTTCCAACTATTTGGATTGCTTGGTTTCTTCCTTTATTTTTCTTTCTTTTGGAAGTCAGGTTTGAATCCCATTCCCTGGGGTACAGTTTATGCCCCGTCAGACCATGGGGGGTGTGGATTAAAACACCCTGTTCTTTTTTTACAAATTATGTTTTTGCATAGGCTTTTTTCTCGTTTAAGATCACAGTCCTTTTCTATGCTTGCAGACATTTATAGAAATATGGCACCTGGGTTTTGGGAGGCGTTGTTGATGGGCAAGAGGCCTCCTTGCCCTTCTTCCTTTTATCGTGATGTGGTTTTGGTTGTGAAACGACATAAGCTTTATGATTTTGATGTTAATTTATCCTTTCCTACTTGGTATTCCCAGGTTATGTCTGCCTCTGTTTTTATTAATGCTTATGAAACTTTGACTTCTTTTCAACAGCAGGGTTTGTTTAATAGGCGTAGATTTCTCAAAGCAGTGCCTCAGTGGCATGATTTTCTATGGAGATTGTCTTTAGATAGATTGCCTATTAAATGTCATGTACATACAGCCCTGGACGGGGACAAATTATGTTTTATGCACTGTGGAGAACCAGAAACTATTTTACATTTTTTGTTTTCATGTAGGAGGATTGCTGGGTTTTGGAAGTTGTTTCGTCAGGATTCTTTTGTTCCTTGTCTTTATCCCCTTAGTTTGTCTAAGTGTCAGTGGGGGGACTATAAAGTTTCTTGGTCTGCTGCCATTAGGGCAGCTGATTTTGTCCTTTGTTCCATCATGTATTTACTATGGTCGGCAAGGTGTAAAGCATTTTATCAGAAGTACATAATTCCAGTTCCTCAGTTGATACAGATGTTGAAGTTTTGGTTAACTGAATGGGGGTATGCCAACTTTATTTTGTGATTTCTTTGTGGTTTTCCTTTTTGTTGTCCCCTTATTCTTTTTGCTGTTTGTCTTTTTCCTTTGTTGTTTTGTGTTTAATAAATATTGGCTTACCTATGCATTTCAAGCATGTTTCTGCATAGAGAAAAAATACGTGTGGAAAGTTGTTTTTCTCCAAGAGGGAAAAAGCTAGGAGGCTGAAACTCTGCAGGTGTGTAGGGTACTATCCACCCTACAAAGGGGTAGGGCAATCCTGGTTCTGGCTTAACTGCCAGTTTCAGTATGACCGTTTATTGTTTTTAGCTTTCCCTATGCATTTCAAGCATGTTTCTGCATAGAGAAAAATACCTGTGGAAAGTTGTTTTATTCCAAGAGGGAAAAAGCTAGGAGGCTGAAACTCTGCAGGTGTGTAGGGTACTATCCACCCTACAAAGGGGTAGGGCAATCCTGGTTCTGGCTTAACTGCCAGTTTCAGTATGACCGCTTATTGTTTTTAGCTTTCCGTATGCATTTCAAGCATGTTTCTGCATAGAGGAAAAATACCCCTGGAAAGTTGTTTTTCTCCAAGAGGGAAAAAGCTAGGAGGCTGAAACTCTGCAGGTGTGTAGGGTACTATCCACCCTACAAAGGGGTAGGGCAATCCTGGTTCTGGCTTAACTGCCAGTTTCAGTATGACCGCTTATTGTTTTTAGCTTTCCTATGCATTTCAAGCATGTTTCTGCATAGAGAAAAAAATACCTGTGGAAAGTTTTTTGTTCCAAGAGGGAAAAAGCTAGGAGGCTGAAACTCTGCAGGTGTGTAGGGTACTATCCACCCTACAAAGGGGTAGGGCAATCCTGGTTCTGGCTTAACTGCCAGTTTCAGTATGACCGTTTATTGTTTTTAGCTTTCCCTATGCATTTCAAGCATGTTTCTGCATAGAGAAAAAATACCTTGGAAAGTTGTTTTTCTCCAAGAGGGAAAAAGCTAGGAGGCTGAAACTCTGCAGGTGTGTAGGGTACTATCCACCCTACAAAGGGGTAGGGCAATCCTGGTTCTGGCTTAACTGCCAGTTTCAGTATGACCGTTTATTGTTTTTAGCTTTCCTATGCATTTCAAGCATGTTTCTGCATAGAGAAAAATACCTGTGGAAAGTTGTTTTTTTCCCAGAGGGAAAAAGCTAGGAGGCTGAAACTCTGCAGGTGTGTAGGGTACTATCCACCCTACAAAGGGGTAGGGCAATCCTGGTTCTGGCTTAACTGCCAGTTTCAGTATGACCGCTTATTGTTTTTAGCTTTCCCTATGCATTTCAAGCATGTTTCTGCATAGAGAAAAAATACCTTTGGAAAGATGTTTTTCGCAAGAGGGAAAAAGCTAGGAGGCTGAAACTCTGCAGGTGTGTAGGGTACTATCCACCCTACAAAGGGGTAGGGCAATCCTGGTTCTGGCTTAACTGCCAGTTTCAGTATGACCGTTTATTGTTTTTATGTTTTCCTATGCATTTCAAGCATGTTTCTGCATAGAGAAATAATACGTGTGGAAAGTTGTTTTTCCCAAGAGGGAAAAAGCTAGGAGGCGGAAACTCTGCAGGTGTGTAGGGTACTATCCACCCTACAAAGGGGTAGGGCAATCCTGGTTCTGGCTTAACTGCCAGTTTCAGTATGGCCGTTTATTGCTTTTAACTTTCCTATGCATTTCAAGCATGTTTCTGCATAGACAAAAATACCCGTGGAAAGTTGTTTTTCCCAAGAGGGAAAATGCTAGGAGGCGGAAACTCTGCAGATGTGTAGGGTACTATCCACCCTACAAAGGGGTAGGGCAATCCTGGTCCTGGCTTAACTGCCAGTTTCAGTATGACCGCTTATTGGTTTTAGCTTTTCCTATGCATTTCAAGCATGTTTCTGCATAGAGAAAAATACCCCTGGAAAGTTGTTTTTCTCCAAGAGGGAAAAAGCTAGGAGGCTGAAACTCTGTAGGTGTGTAGGGTACTATCCACCCTACAAAGGGGTAGGGCAATCCTGGTTCTGGCTTTAACTGCCAGTTTCAGTATGACCGTTTATTGTTTTTAGCTTTCCTATGCATTTCAAGCATGCTTCTGCATAGAGAAAAAATACCTGTGGAAAGTTGTTTTTCTCCAAGAGGGAAAAAGCTAGGAGGTTGAAACTCTGTAGGTGTGTAGGGTACTATCCACCCTACAAAGGGGTAGGGCAATCTTGGTTCTGGCTTAACTGCCAGTTTCAGTATGACCGTTTATTGTTTTTAGCTTTCCCTATGTATTTCAAGCATGTTTCTGCATAGAGAAATAATACCCCTGGAAAGTTGTTTTTCTCCAAGAGGGAAAAAGCTAGGAGGTTGGAAACTCTGCAGGTGTGTAGGGTACTATCCACCCTACAAAGGGGTAGGGCAATCTTGTTCTGGCTTTAACTGCCAGCTTCAGTATGACCGTTTATTGTTTTTAGCTTTCCTATGCATTTCAAGCATGTTTCTGCATAGAGAAAAAATAACCCTGGAAAGTTGTTTTTCTCCAAGAGGGAAAAAGCTAGGAGGTTGAAACTCTGCAGGTGTGTAGGGTACTATCCACCCTACAAAGGGGTAGGGCAATCTTGTTCTAGCTTAACTGCCAGCTTCAGTACGACCGCTTATTGTTTTTAGCTTTCGCTATGCATTTCAAGCATGTTTCTGCATAGAGAAAAAATAACCTTGGAAAGTTGTTTTTCTCCAAGAGGGAAAAAGCTAGGAGGTTGAAACTCTGCAGGTGTGTAGGGTACTATCCACCCTACAAAGGGGTAGGGCAATCCTGGTTCTGGCTTAACTGCCAGTTTCAGCATGACCGCTTATTGTTTTTAGCTTTCCTATGTATTTCAAGCATGTTACTGCATAGAGAAGAAAATACCTGTGGAAAGTTGTTTTTCTCCAAGAGGGAAAAAGCTAGGAGGTTGAAACTCTGCAGGTGTGTAGGGTACTATCCACCCTACAAAGGGGTAGGGCATTCCTGGTTCTGGCTTTACTGCCAGTATCAGCATGACCGCTTATTGTTTTTAGCTTTCCCTATGTATTTCAAGCCATGTTTCTGCACAGAGAAACCAATACCTGTGGAAAGTTGTTTTTCTCCAAGAGGGAAAAAGCTAGGAGGTTGAAACTCTGCAGGTGTGTAGGGTACTATCCACCCTACAAAGGGGTAGGGCAATCCTGGTTCTGGCTTTAACCGCCAGTTTCAGCATGACCGCTATTGTTTTTAGCTTTCCCTATGCATTTCAAGCATGTTTCTGCACAGAGAAAAAATACCTGTGGAAAGTTGTTTTTCTCCAAGAGGGAAAAAGCTAGGAGGTTGAAACTCTGCAGGTGTGTAGGGTACTATCCACCCTATAAAGGGGTAGGGCATTCCTTGTTCTGGCTTTAACCGCCAGTTTCAGCATGACCGCTATTGTTTTCAGCTTTCCCTATGCATTTCAAGTGTGTTTCTGCATAGAGAAAAAATACCTGTGGAAAGTTGTTTTTCTCCAAGAGGGAAAAAGCTAGGAGGTTGAAACTCTGCAGGTGTGTAGGGTACTATCCACCCTATAAAGGGGTAGGGGATCCTGGTTCTTGCTTAACCGCCAGTTTTAGTATGACCGCTATTGTTTTTAGCTTTCCTATGCATTTCAAGTATTGTTTCTGCACAGAGAAAAATACCTGTGGAAAGTTGTTTTTCTCCAAGAGGGAAAAAGCTAGGAGGCTGAAACTCTGCAGGTGTGTAGGGTACTATCCACCCTATAAAGGGGTAGGGCATCCTGGTTCTGGCTTAACCGCCAGTTTCAGCATGACCGCTATTGTTTTTAGCTTTCCCTATGCATTTCCAAGTATTGTTTCTGCACAGAGAAAAATACCCCTGGAAAGTTGTTTTTCTCCAAGAGGGAAAAAGCTAGGAGGCTGAAACTCTGCAGGTGTGTAGGGTACTATCCACCCTACAAAGGGGTAGGGCATCCTGGTTCTGGCTTAACCGCCAGTTTCAGTATGACCGCTATTGTTTTTAGCTTTCCTATGCATTTCCAAGCATTGTTTCTGCACAGAGAAAAAATACCTCTGGAAAGTTGTTTTTCTCCAAGAGGGAAAAAGCCAGGAGGCTGAAACTCTGCAGGTGTGTAGGGTACTATCCACCCTACAAAGAGGTTGGGCATCCTGGTTCTGGCTTAACTGCCAGTTTCAGCATGACCGCTATTGTTTTTAGCTTTCCCTATGCATTTCCAAGCATTGTTTCTGCATACAGAGAAAATACCTTGGAAAGTTGTTTTTCTCCAAGAGGGAAAAAGCCAGGAGGCTGAAACTCTGCAGGTGTGTAGGGTACTATCCACCCTACAAAGGGGTAGGGCAGCCTGGTTCTGGCTTAACCGCCAGTTTCCAGCATGACCGCTATTGTTTTTAGCTTTCCTATGCATTTCCAAGCATTGTTTCTGCATAGAGTAAAAATACCCCTGGAAAGTTGTTTTTCTCCAAGAGGGAAAAAGCCAGGAGGCTGAAACTCTGCAGGTGTCGGGTATGATCCACCGTACAAAGGGGTAGGGCAATGCTGATTCTGGCTTAACCGCCAGTTTCCAGCATGACCGCTATTGTTTTTAGCTTTCCCTATGCTTTCCAAGCATGTTTCTGCATAGAGAAAAACTACCTGTGAAAGTTGTTTTTCTCCAAGAGGGAAAAAGCCAGGAGGCTGAAACTCTGCAGGTGTAGGGTACTATCCACCCCACAAACGGGCAGGGGCATCCTGCTTCTGGCTTAACCGCCAGTTTCCAGTATGACCGTCTATTGTTTTTAGCTTTCCCTATGCATTCCAAGCATGTCTCTGCATAGAGAAAAATACCCCTGGAAAGTTGTTTTTCTCCAAGAGGGAAAAAGCCAGGAGGCTGAAACTCTGCAGGTGTCTTAGGTACTATCCACCCTACAAAGGGGTAGGGCATCCTGGTTCTGGCTTAACCGCCAGTTTCCAGTATGACCGCTATTGTTTTTAGCTTTCCTATGCATTTCCAAGCATGTTTTTGCATAGAGAAAAATACCCCTGGAAAGTTGTTTTGCCCCAAGAGGAAAAAGCCAGGAGGCTGGAACTCTGCAGGTGTAGAGTACTATCCACCCTACAAAGGGGTAGGGCAATCCTGGTTCTGGCTTAACCGCCAGTTCCAGTATGACCGACTATTGTTTTTAGCTTTCCATATGCATTTCCAAGCATGTTTTTGCATAGAGAAAAAATACCTTGGAAAGTTGTTTTCTCTCCAAGAGGAAAAAGCCAGGAGGCTGAAACTCTGTAGGTGTAGGGTACTATCCACCCTACAAAGGGGTAGGGCAGTCCTGGTTCTGGCTTAACCGCCAGTTTCACTATGACCGTTTATTGTTTTTAGCTTTCCCTATGCATTCCAAGCATGTTTTTGCATAGAGAAAAAATACCTATGGAAAGTTGTTTTTCTCCAAGAGGAAAAAGCTAGGAGGCTGAAACTCTGCAGGTGTTAGGTACTATCCACCCTACAAAGGGGTAGGGCAATCCTGGTTCTGGCTTAACCGCCAGTTTCAGTATGACCGCTATTGTTTTTAGCTTTCCTATGCATTTCCAAGCATGTTTTTGCATAGAGAAAAATACCTGTGGAAAGTTGTTTTTCTCCAAGAGGAAAAAGCCAGGAGGCTGAAACTCTGCAGGTGTAGGTACTATCCACCCTACAAAGGGGTAGGGCAATCCTGGTTCTGGCTTAACTGCCAGTTTCCAGTATGACCGTCTATTGTTTTTAGCTTTCCCTATGCATTCCAAGCATGTTTTTGCATAGAGAAAAAATACCTTGGAAAGTTGTTTTTCTCCAAGAGGAAAAAGCCAGAGGCTGAAACTCTGCAGGTGTAAGGTACTATCCACCCTACAAAGGGGTAGGGCAATCCTGGTTCTGGCTTAACTGCCAGTTTCAGTATGACCGTCTATTGTTTTTAGCTTTCCTACCCATTTCACGCATGTTTCTGCATAGACTAAAAATAACCCTGCAAAGTTGTTTTTCTCCAAGAGGAAAAAGCCAGGAGGCTGAAACTCTGCAGGTGTAGGTACTATCCACCCTACAAAGGGGTAGGGCAATCCTGGTTCTGGCTTAACTGCCAGTTTCCAAATGACCGGCTATTGTTTTTAGCTTTCCCTATGCATTTCAAGCATGTTTTTGCATAGAGAAAAAATACCTGTGAAAGTTGTTTTTCTCCAAGAGGAAAAAGCTAGAGGCTGAAACTCTGCAGGTGTAGGTACTATCCACCCTACAAAGGGGTAGGGCAATCCTGGTTCTGGCTTAACTGCCAGTTTCCGTATGACCGTTTATTGTTGTTAGCATTTCCTATGCATTTCAAGCAACTTTTTGCATAGAGAAAAATACCCCTGGAAAGATGTTTTTCTCCAAGAGGAAAAAGCTAGAGGCTGAAACTCTGCAGGTGTAGGTACTATCCACCCTACAAAGGGGTAGGGCAATCCTGGTTCTGGCTTAACTGCCAGTTTCAGTATGACCGCTATTGTTTTTAGCTTTCCCTATGAATTTCAAGCATGTTTTTGCATAGAGAAAAATACCTGAAAGTTGTTTTTCTCCAAGAGGAAAAAGCTAGAGGCTGAAACTCTGCAGGTGTAGGTACTATCCACCCTACAAAGGGGTAGGGCAATCCTGGTTCTGGCTTAACTGCCAGTTTCCGTATGACCGCTATTGTTTTTAGCTTTCCTATGCATTTCAAGCATGTTTTTGCATAGAGAAAAATACCTGAAAGTTGTTTTTCTCCAAGAGGAAAAAGCTAGAGGCTGAAACTCTGCAGGTGTAGGTACTATCCACCCTACAAAGGGGTAGGGCAATCCTGGTTCTGGCTTAACTGCCAGTTTCCAGTATGACCGCTATTGTTTTTAGCTTTCCTATGCATTTCAAGCATGTTTTTGCATAGAGAAAAAATACCTGAAAGTTGTTTTTCTCCAAGAGGAAAAAGCTAGAGGCTGAAACTCTGCAGGTGTAGGTACTATCCACCCTACAAAGGGGTAGGGCAATCCTGGTTCTGGCTTAACTGCCAGTTTCCAGATGACCGTCTATTGTTTTTAGCTTTCCCTATGCATTTCAAGCATGTTTCTGCATAGAGAAAACAAACCTAATGAAAGTTGTTTTTCTACAAGAGGGAAAAAGCTAGAGGCTGAAACTCTGCAGGTGTAGGTACTATCCACCCTACAAAGGGGTAGGGTAATCCTGGTTCTGGCTTAACTGCCAGTTTCCAGTATGACCGCTTATTGTTTTTAGCTTTCCTATGCATTTCAAGCATGTTTCTGCATAGAGAAAAATACCTGAAAGTTGTTTTTCTCCAAGAGGAAAAAGCTAGAGGCTGAAACTCTCCAGGTGTGTAGGTACTATCCACCCTACAAAGGGGTAGGGTAATCCTGGTTCTGGCTTAACTGCCAGTTTCCAGTATGACCGCTTATTGTTTTTAGCTTTCCTATGCATTTCAAGCATGTTTCTGCATAGAGAAAAATACCTGAAAGTTGTTTTTCTCCAAGAGGAAAAAGCTAGAGGCTGATACTCTGCAGGTGTGTACGGTACTATCCACCCTACAAAGGGGTAGGGTAATCCTGGTTCTGGCTTAACTGCCAGTTTTCAGTATGACTGCTTATTGTCTTTAGCTTTCCCTATGCATTTCAAGCATGTTTCTGCATAGAGAAAAATACCTGAAAGTTGTTTTTCTCCAAGAAGGAAAAAGCTAGGAGGCTGAAACTCTGCAGGTGTGTAGGGTACAATCCCCCCTACAAAGGGGTAGGGGAATCCTGGTTCTGGCTTAACTGCCAGTTTCAGTATGCCCGTTTATTGTTTTTAGCTTTCCCTATGCATTTCAAGCATGTTTCTGCATAGAGAAAAATACCTGAAAGTTGTTTTTCTCCAAGAGGAAAAAGCTAGGGAGGCTGAAACTCTGCAGGTGTGTAGGGTACAATCCCCCATACAAAGGGGTAGGGTAATCCTGGTTCTGGCTTAACTGCCAGTTTCAGTATGACTGTTTATTGTTTTTAGCTTTCCCTATGCATGTCAAACATGTTTCTGCATAGAGAAAAAATACCTATGGAAAGTTGTTTTTCTCCAAGAGGGAAAATGCTAGGAGGCTGAAACTCTGCAGGTGTGTAGGGTACAATCCCCCATACAAAGGGGTGGGGTAATCCTGGTTCTGGCTTAACTGCCAGTTTCAGTATGACCGTTTATTGTTTTTAGCTTTCCCTATCCATTTCAAGCATGTTTCTGCATAGAGAAAAATAACCCTGAAAGTTGTTTTTCTCCAAGAGGGAAAAAACTAGGAGGCTGAAACTCTGCAGGTGTGTAGGGTACAATCCCCCATACAAAGGGGTAGGGTAATCCTGGTTCTGGCTTAACTGCCAGTTTCCAAATGACCGTTTATTGTTTTTAGCTTTCCCTATGCATTTCAAGCATGTTGCTGCATAGAGAAAAAATACCTGTGGAAAGTTGTTTTTCTCCAAGAGGGAAAAAGCTAGAGGCTGAAACTCTGCAGGTGTGTAGGTACTATCCACCCCACAAAGGGGTTGCGGAATCCTGGTGCTGGCTTAACTGCCAGTTTCAGTATGACTGTTTATTGTTTTTAGCTTTCCCTATGCATTTCAAGCATGTTTCTGCATAGAGAAAAAATACCTGAGAAAAGTTGTTTTTCTCCAAGAGGGAAAAAGCTAGAGGCTGAAACTCTGCAGGTGTGTAGGGACTATCCACCCCACAAAGAGGTAGGGGAAACCTGGTACTGGCCTAACTGCCAGTTTCCAAATGACCGCTTATTGTTTTTAGCTTTCCCTATGCATTTCAAGCATGTTTCTGCATAGAGAAAAAATACCTGTGTAAAGTTGTTTTTCTCCAAGAGGGAAAAGCTAGAAGGCTGAAACCCTGCAGGTGTGTGTGGTACTATCCGCCCCACAAAGGGGTAGGGTCATGCTGGCTCTGGCGCAACTGCTAGTTTCCAGTATGACTGCTTATTGTTTTAGCTTTCCCTATGCATTTCAAGCATGTTTCTGCATAGAGAAAAATACCTGAAAGTTGTTTTTCTCCAAGAGGAAAAAGCTAGAGGCTGAAACTCTGCAGGTGTGTAGGTACTCATCCACCCTTACAAAGGGGAAGGGCAATCCTGGTACTGGCTTAACTGCCAGTTTCCAGTATGACTGCTTATTGTTTTAGCTTTCCGTACGCATTTCAAGCATGTTTCTGCATAGAGAAAAAATACCTGTGGAAAGTTGTTTTTCTCCAAGAGGAAAAAGCTAGAGGCTGAAACTCTGCAGGTGTGTAGGTACTTTATCCACCCCATACAAAGGGGTGGGGTAATCCTGGTTCTGGCTTAACTGCCAGTTTCAGTATGACGGTTTATTGTTTTAGCTTTCCCTATGCATTTCAAGCATGTTTCTGCATAGAGCAAAGATACCCCTGGAAAGTTGTTTTTCTCCAAGAGGGAAAAAGCTACGAGGCTGAAACTCTGCTGGTGTGTAGGTACTCATCCCCCATACAAAGGGGTAGGGTAATCCTGGTTCTGGCTTAACTGCCAGTTTCCCTATGACTGCTTATTGTTTTTAGCTTTCCTATGCATTTCAAGCATGTTTCTGCATAGAGAAAAATAACCCTGAAAGTTGTTTTTCTCCAAGAGGAAAAAGCTAGAGGCTGAAACTCTGCAGGTGTGTAGGTACTTTATCCCCCATACAAAGGGGTAGGGTAATCCTGGTTCTGGCTTAACTGCCAGTTTCAGTATGACTGCTTATTGATTTTAGCTTTCCCTATGCATTTCAAGCATGTTTCTGCATAGAGAAAAAATACCTGTGGAAAGTTGTTTTTCTCCAAGAGGGAAAAAGCTAGAGGCTGAAACTCTGCACGTGTGTAGGTACTCATCCACCCTACAAAGGGGTAGGGTAATCCTGGTTCTGGCTTAACTGCCAGTTTCAGTATGACTGTTTATTGTTTTTAGCTTTCCCTATGCATTTCAAGCATGTTTCTGCATAGAGAAAAATAACCCTGAAAGTTGTTTTTCTCCAAGAGGAAAAAGCTAGAGGCTGAAACTCTGCAGGTGCGTAAGGTACTGCCATCCACCCCACAAAGGGGTAGGGCAATCCTGGTTCTGGCTTAACTGCCAGTTTCAGTATGACTGTTTATTGTTTTTAGCCTCACCTATGCATTTCAAGCATGTTTCTGCATAGAGAAAAATACCTGAAAGTTGTTTTTCTCCAAGAGGGAAAAGCTAGAGGCTGAAACTCTGCAGGTGTGTAGGTACTCATCCACCCCACAAAGGGGTAGGGTAATCCTGGTTCTGGCTTAACTGCCAGTTTCCAGTATGACCGCTATTGTTTTTAGCTTTCCCTATGCATTTCAAGCATGTTTCTGCATAAAGAAAAAATACCTGAAAGTTGTTTTTCTCCAAGAGGAAAAAAGCTAGCAGGCTGAAACTCTGCAGGTGTGTAGCGTACTTTATCCACCCCACAAAGGGGTAGGGTAATCCTGGTTCTGGCTTAACTGCCAGTTTCAGTATGACCATTTATTGTTTTTAGCTTTCCCTATGCATTTCAAGCATGTTTCTGCATAGAGAAAAAAAAATACCTGTGGAAAGTTGTTTTTCTCCAAGAGGGAAAAAGCTAGTAGGCTGAAACTCTGCAGGTGTATAGGGTACTATCCACCCTACAAAGGGGTAGGGAAATCCTGGTTCTGGCTTAACTGCCAGTTTCAGTATGACCGCTTATGGTTTTTAGCTTTCCCTATGCATTTCAAGCATGTTTCTGCATAGAGAAAAAATACCTGAAAGTTGTTTTCTCTCCAAAGAGGGAGGGAAAAGCTAGAGGCTGAAACTCTGCAGGTGTGTAGGTACTCATCCACCCCACAAAGGGGTAGGGTAATCCTGGTTCTGGCTTAACTGCCAGTTTCAGTATGACGGCTTATTGTTTTAGCTTTCCCTATGCGATTCAAGCGTGTTTCTGCATCGAGAAAAATAACCCTGAAAGTTGTTTTTCTCCAAGAGGAAAAGCTAGAGGCTGAAACTCTGCAGGTGTGTAGGTACTTTATCCACCCCACAAAGGGGTAGGGTAATCCTGGTTCTGGCTTAACTGCCAGTTTCCGTATGACCGTTTATTGTTTTAGCTTTCCCTATGCATTTCAAGCATGTTTCTGCATAGAGAAAAAATACCTGTGGAAAGTTGTTTTTCTCCAAGAGGGAAAAGCTAGATGGCTGTAACTCTGCAGGTGTGTAGGTACTCATCCACCCCACAAAGGGGTAGGGTAATCCTGGTTCTGGCTTAACTGCCAGTTTCAGTATGACTGTTTATTGTTTTAGCTTTCCCTATGCATTTCAAGCATGTTACTGCATAGAGAAAAATAACCCTGAAAGTTGTTTTTCTCCAAGAGGGAAAAGCTAGAGGCTGAAACTCTGCAGGTGTGTAGGTACTCATCCACCCCACAAAGGGGTAGGGTAATCCTGGTTCTGGCTTAACTGCCAGTTTCAGTATGACTGCTTATTGTTTTAGCTTTCCTATGCATTTCAAGCATGTTTCTGCATAGAGAAAAAATACCTGAAAGTTGTTTTTCTCCAAGAGGGAAAAGCTAGAGGCTGAAACTCTGCAGGTGTGTAGGTACTCATCCACCCTACAAAGGGGTAGGGTAATCCTGGTTCTGGCTTAACTGCCAGTTTCAGTATGACTGCTTATTGTTTTAGCTTTCCCTATGCATTTCAAGCATGTTTCTGCATAGAGAAAAAAAAAGACCTGAAAGTTGTTTTTCTCCAAGAGGGAAAAGCTAGAGGCTGAAACTCTGCAGGTGTGTAGGTACTCATCCACCCTACAAAGGGGTAGGGTAATCCTGGTTCTGGCTTAACTGCCAGTTTCAGTATGACTGTTTATTGTTTTAGCTTTCCCTATGCATTTCAAGCATGTTTCTGCATAGAGAAAAAAAAATAACCCTGAAAGTTGTTTTTCTCCAAGAGGGAAAAGCTAGAGGCTGAAACTCTGCAGGTGTGTAGGGTACTATCCACCCTACAAAGGGGTAGGGTAATCCTGGTTCTGGCTTAACTGCCAGTTTCAGTATGACTGTTTATTGTTTTTAGCTTTCCCTATGCATTTCAAGCATGTTTCTGCATAGAGAAAAAAAAATAACCCTGAAAGTTGTTTTTCTCCAAGAGGGAAAAGCTAGAGGCTGAAACTCTGCAGGTGTATAGGTCATCATCCACCCTACAAAGGGGTAGGGTAATCCTGGTTCTGGCTTAACTGCCAGTTTCAGTATGACTGCTTATTGTTTTAGCTTTCCCTATGCATTTCAAGCATGTTTCTGCATAGAGAAAAAATACCTGAAAGTTGTTTTTCTCCAAGAGGGAAAAGCTAGAGGCTGAAACTCTGCAGGTGTGTAGGTACTCATCCACCCTACAAAGGGTAGGGTAATCCTGGTTCTGGCTTAACTGCCAGTTTCAGTATGACTGCTTATTGTTTTTAGCGTTCCCTATGCATTTCAAGCATGTTTCTGCATAGAGAAAAAAAAATAACCCTGAAAGTTGTTTTTCTCCAAGAGGGAAAAGCTAGAGGCTGAAACTCTGCAGGTGTGTAGGTACTCATCCACCCTACAAAGGGGTAGGGTAATCCTGGTTCTGGCTTAACTGCCAGTTTCAGTATGACTGTTTATTGTATTTAGCTTTCCCTATGCATTTCAAGCATGTTTCTGCATAGAGAAAAAAAAATAACCCTGAAAGTTGTTTTTCTCCAAGAGGGAAAAGCTAGAGGCTGAAACTCTGCAGGTGTGTAGGGTACTCATCCACCCTACAAAGGGGTAGGGTAATCCTGGTTCTGGCTTAACTGCCAGTTTCAGTATGACTGCTTATTGTTTTAGCTTTCCTATGCATTTCAAGCATGTTTCTGCATAGAGAAAAATAACCCTGAAAGTTGTTTTTCTCCAAGAGGGAAAAGCTAGAGGCTGAAACTCTGCAGGTGTGTAGGGTACTCATCCACCCTACAAAGGGGTAGGGTAATCCTGGTTCTGGCTTAACTGCCAGTTTCAGTATGACTGCTTATTGTTTTAGCTTTCTTTATGCTTTTCAAGCATGTTTCTGCATAGAGAAAATATACCTTTGGAAAGTTGTTTTTCTCCAAGAGGGAAAAGCTAGAGGCTGAAACTCTGCAGGTGTGTAGGTACTTTATCCACCCTACAAAGGGGTAGGGTAATCCTGGTTCTGGCTTAACTGCCAGTTTCAGTATGACTGCTTATTATTTGTAGCTTTCTCGATGCATTTGAAGCCTGTATTTGCATAGTGAAAAATACCCCTGAAAGTTGTTTTTCTCCAAGAGGGAAAAGCTAGAGGCTGAAACTCTGCAGGTGTGTAGGTACTCATCCACCCTACAAAGGGGTAGGGTAATCCTGGTTCTGGCTTAACTGCCAGTTTCAGTATGACTGCTTATTGTTTGTAGCTTTCCCTATGCACTTCACGCATGTCTCTGCATAGAGAAAAAATACCAGAAAGTTCTTTTCCTCCAAAAGGGAAAAGCTAGAGGCTGAAACTCTGCAGGTGCGTCGGGTACTCCCACCCTACAAAGGGGTAGGGTAATCCTGGTTCTGGCTTAACTGCCAGTTTCAGTATGACTGCTTATTGTTTTAGCTTTCCTATGCATTTCAAGCATGTTTCTGCATAGAGAGAAAATAACCCTGAAAGTTGTTTTTCTCCAAGAGGGAAAAGCTAGAGGCTGAAACTCTGCAGGTGTGTAGGGTACTCATCCACCCTACAAAGGGGTAGGGTAATCCTGGTTCTGGCTTAACTGCCAGTTTCAGTATGACTGCTTATTGTTTTAGCTTTCCCTATGCATTTCAAGCATGTTTCTGCATAGAGAGAAAATAATAACCCTGAAAGTTGTTTTTCTCCAAGAGGGAAAAGCTAGAGGCTGGAACTCTGCAGGTGTGGCCGGTCTCATCCACCCTACAAAGGGGTAGGGTAATCCTGGTTCTGGCTTAACTGCCAGTTTCAGTATGACTGCTTATTGTTTTAGCTTTCCCTATGCATTTCAAGCATGTTTCTGCATAGAAAAAAAATACCTGAAAGTTGTTTTTCTCCAAGAGGGAAAAGCTAGAGGCTGAAACTCTGCAGGTGTGTAGGGTACTCATCCACCCTACAAAGGGGTAGGGTAATCCTGGTTCTGGCTTAACTGCCAGTTTCAGTATGACTGCTTATTGTTTTAGCTTTCCTATGCATTTCAAGCATGTTTCTGCATAGAGAAAAAATACCTGAAAGTTGTTTTTCTACAACAGGGAAAAGCTAGAGGCTGAAATTCTGCATGTGTGTAGGGTACTCATCCACCCTACAAAGGGTAGGGTAATCCTGGTTCTGGCTTAACTGCCAGTTTCAGTATGACTGCTTATTGTTTTAGCTTTCCCTATGCATTTCAAGCATGTTTCTGCATAGAGAAAAAATACCTGAAAGTTGTTTTTCTCCAAGAGGGAAAAGCTAGAGGCTGAAACTCTGCAGGTGTGTAGGTACTCATCCACCCTACAAAGGGTAGGGTAATCCTGGTTCTGGCTTAACTGCCAGTTTCAGTATGACTGTTTATTGTTTTAGCTTTCCCTATGCATTTCAAGCATGTTTCTGCATAGAGAGAAAATAACCCTGGAAAGTTGTTTTTCTCCAAGAGGGAAAAGCTAGGAGGCTGAAACTCTGCAGGTGTGTAGGGTACTCATCCACCCTACAAAGGGTAGGGTAATCCTGGTTCTGGCTTAACTGCCAGTTTCAGTATGACTGTTTATTGTTTTAGCTTTCCCTATGCATTTCAAGCATGTTTCTGCATAGAGAGAAAAAAAATAACCCTGAAAGTTGTTTTTCTCCAAGAGGGAAAAGCTAGAGGCTGAAACTCTGCAGGTGTGTAGGGTACTATCCACCCTACAAAGGGGTAGGGGAATCCTGGTTCTGGCTTAACTGCCAGTTTCAGTATGACTGTTTATTGTTTTAGCTTTCCTATGCATTTCAAGCATGTTTCTGCATAGAGAGAAAAAAAATAACCCTGAAAGTTGTTTTTCTCCAAGAGGAAAAGCTAGAGGCTGAAACTCTGCAGGTGTGTAGGTACTCATCCCCCATACAAAGGGGTAGGGTAATCCTGGTTCTGGCTTAACTGCCAGTTTCAGTATGACTGCTTATTGTTTTAGCTTTCCCTATGCATTTCAAGCATGTTTCTGCATAGAGAGAAAAAAAATACCTGATGTTAGTTGTTTGTCACCAAGAGGGAAAAGCTAGAGGCTGAAACTCTGCAGGTGTGTAGGGTACTATCCACCCTACAAAAGGGTAGGGTAATCCTGGTTCTGGCTTAACTGCCAGTTTCAGTATGACTGTTTATTGTTTTTGCTTTCCCTTGCATTTCAAGCATGTTTCTGCATAGAGAAAAATAACCCTGAAAGTTGTTTTTCTCCAAGAGGGAAAAGCTAGGAGGCTGTAACTCTGCAGGTGTGTAGGGTATTATCCACCCTACAAAGGGGTAGGGCAATCCTGGTTCTGGCTTAACTGCCAGTTTCAGTATGACTGCTTATTGTTTTTGCTTTCTCTATGCATTTCAAGCATGTTTGTGGATAGAGAAAAAATACCTGAAAGTTGTTTTTCTCCAAGAGGGAAAAGCTAGAGGCTGAAACTCTGCAGGTGTGTAGGGTACTATCCACCCTACAAAAGGGTAGGGTAATCCTGGTTCTGGCTTAACTGCCAGTTTCAGTATGACTGTTTATTGTTTTAGCTTTCCCTCTGAATTTCTAGCATGTTTCTGCAAAGAGGAAAAATAACCATGTAAAGTTGTATTTCTCCAAGAGGGAAAAGCTAGAGCGCTGAAAGTCTACAGGTGTGTAGCGTACCATCCACCCTACAAAGGGGTAGGGCAATCCTGGTTCTGGCTTAACTGCCAGTTTCAGTATGACTGCTTATTGTTTTAGCTTTCCTATGCATTTCAAGCATGTTTCTGCATAGAGATAAAAATACCTGAAAGTTGTTTTTCTCCAAGAGGGAAAAGCTAGAGGCTGAAACCCTGCAGGTGTGTAGGGTACAATCCACCCTACAAAAGGGTAGGGTAATCCTGGTTCTGGCTTAACTGCCAGTTTCAGTATGACTGTTTATTGTTTTTACCTTTCCCTATGCATTTCAAGCATGTTTTTGCATAGAGAAAAAAAAAAACATTGAAAGTTGTTTTTCTCCAAGAGGGAAAAAGCTAGGAGGCTGAAACTCTGCAGGTGTGTAGGGTACTATCCACCCTACAAAGGGGTAGGGTAATCCTGGTTCTGGCTTAACTGCCAGTTTCAGTATGACTGCTTATTGTTTTAGCTTTCCTATGCATATCAAGCATGTTTCTGCATAGAGAAAAAAAAAACCTTGAAAGTTGTTTTTATCCAAGAGGGAGAAGCTAGAGGCTGAAACTCTGCAGGTGTGTAGGGTACTATCCACCCTACAAAGGGGTAGGGTAATCCTGGTTCTGGCTTAACTGCCAGTTTCAGTATGACTGCTTATTATTATTTTCTTTCCTATGCATTTCCAGCTTGTTTCTGCATGGAGAAAAAAAAATAACCCTGAAAGTTGTTTTTCTCCAAGAGGGAAAAGCTAGAGGCTGAAACTCTGCAGGTGTGTAGGTATTATCCACCCTACAAAGGGGTAGGGTAATCCTGGTTCTGGCTTAACTGCCAGTTTCAGTATGACTGGTGATAGTTTATAGCTTTCCCTATGCATTTCAAGCATGTTTCTGCATAGAGAAAAAAAAAACCCCGAAAGTTGTTTTTCTCCCAGAGGGGAAAACTAGAGGCTGAAACTCTGCAGGTGTGTAGGTACTATCCACCCTACAAAGGGGTAGGGTAATCCTGGTTCTGGCTTAACTGCCAGTTTCAGTATGACTGCTTATTGTTTTAGCTTTCCCTATGCATTTCAAGCATGTTTCTGCATAGAGAAAAAATACCTGAAAGTTGTTTTTCTCCAAGAGGAAAAGCTAGAGGCTGAAACTCTGCAGGTGTGTAGGTACTCATCCACCCTACAAAGGGGTAGGGTAATCCTGGTTCTGGCTTAACTGCCAGTTTCAGTATGACTGCTTATTGTTTTAGCTTTCCCTATGCATTTCAAGCATGTTTCTGCATAGAGAAAAAATACCTGAAAGTTGTTTTTCTCCAAGAGGGAAAAGCTAGAGGCTGAAACTCTGCAGGTGTGTAGGTACTCATCCACCCTACAAAGGGGTAGGGTAATCCTGGTTCTGGCTTAACTGCCAGTTTCAGTATGACTGCTTATTGTTTTAGCTTTCCCTATGCATTTCAAGCATGTTTCTGCATAGAGAAAAATAACCCTGAAAGTTGTTTTTCTCCAAGAGGGAAAAAGCTAGAGGCTGAAACTCTGCAGGTGTGTAGGTACTTTATCCACCCCACAAAGGGGTAGGGTAATCCTGGTTCTGGCTTAACTGCCAGTTTCAGTATGACTGCTTATTGTTTTAGCTTTCCCTATGCATTTCAAGCATGTTTCTGCATAGAGAAAAATAACCCTGAAAGTTGTTTTTCTCCAAGAGGAAAAAGCTAGAGGCTGAAACTCTGCAGGTGTGTAGGTACTATCCACCCCACAAAGGGGTAGGGTAATCCTGGTTCTGGCTTAACTGCCAGTTTCAGTATGACTGCTTATTGTTTTAGCTTTCCTATGCATTTCAAGCATGTTTCTGCATAGAGAAAAAATACCTGAAAGTTGTTTTTCTCCAAGAGGAAAAAGCTAGAGGCTGAAACTCTACATGTGTGTAGGTACTCATCCACCCTACAAAGGGGTAGGGCAATCCTGGTTCTGGCTTAACTGCCAGTTTCAGTATGACTGCTTATTGTTTTAGCTTTCCTATGCATTTCAAGCATGTTTCTGCATAGAGAAAAATAACCCTGAAAGTTGTTTTTCTCCAAGAGGGAAAAGCTAGAGGCTGAAACTCTGCAGGTGTGTAGGTACTCATCCACCCCACAAAGGGGTAGGGTAATCCTGGTTCTGGCTTAACTGCCAGTTTCAGTATGACTGCTTATTGTTTTAGCTTTCCCTATGCATTTCAATCATGTTTCTGCATTGAGAAAAAATACCTGAAAGTTGTTTTTCTCCAAGAGGAAAAAGCTAGAGGCTGAAACTCTGCAGGTGTGTAAGTAGCCAGCCACCCCACAAAGGGGTAGGGAAATCCTGGTTCTGGCTTAACTGCCAGTTTCAGTATGACTGCTTATTGTTTTCAGCTCTCCCTATGCATTACAAGCACGTTGCTGCATAGAGAAAAATAACCCTGAAAGTTGTTTTTCTCCAAGAGGAAAAAGCTAGAGGCTGAAACTCTGCAGGTGTGTAGGTACTCATCCACCCCACAAAGGGGTAGGGTAATCCTGGTTCTGGCTTAACTGCCAGTTTCAGTATGACTGCTTATTGTTTTAGCTTTCCCTATGCATTTCAAGCATGTTTCTGCATAGAGAAAAAATACCTGAAAGTTGTTTTTCTCCAAGAGGAAAAAGCTAGAGGCTGAAACTCTGCAGGTGTGTAGGTACTCATCCACCCTTACAAAGGGGTAGGGTAATCCTGGTTCTGGCTTAACTGCCAGTTTCAGTATGACTGCTTATTGTTTTAGCTTTCCCTATGCATTTCAAGCATGTTTCTGCATAGAGAAAAAATACCTGAAAGTTGTTTTTCTCCAAGAGGAAAAAGCTAGAGGCTGAAACTCTGCAGGTGTGTAGGTACTCATCCACCCCACAAAGGGGTAGGGTAATCCTGGTTCTGGCTTAACTGCCAGTTTCAGTATGACTGCTTATTGTTTTTAGCATACCTATGCATTTCAAGCATGTTTCTGCATAGAGAAAAATAACCCTGAAAGTTGTTTTTCTCCAAGAGGGAAAAAGCTAGAGGCTGAAACTCTGCAGGTGTGTAGGTACTCATCCACCCCACAAAGGGGTAGGGTAATCCTGGTTCTGGCTTAACTGCCAGTTTCAGTATGACTGCTTATTGTTTTAGCTTTCCCTATGCATTTCAAGCATGTTTCTGCATAGAGAAAAATAACCCTGAAAGTTGTTTTTCTCCAAGAGGAAAAAGCTAGAGGCTGAAACTCTGCAGGTGTGTAGGTACTCATCCACCCTTACAAAGGGGTAGGGTAATCCTGGTTCTGGCTTAACTGCCAGTTTCAGTATGACTGCTTATTGTTTTAGCTTTCCCTATGCATTTCAAGCATGTTTCTGCATAGAGAAAAAATACCTGAAAGTTGTTTTTCTCCAAGAGGAAAAAGCTAGAGGCTGAAACTCTGCAGGTGTGTAGGTACTCATCCACCCCACAAAGGGGTAGGGTAATCCTGGTTCTGGCTTAACTGCCAGTTTCAGTATGACTGCTTATTGTTTTAGCTTTCCCTATGCATTTCAAGCATGTTTCTGCATAGAGAAAAATAACCCTGAAAGTTGTTTTTCTCCAAGAGGAAAAAGCTAGAGGCTGAAACTCTGCAGGTGTGTAGGTACTCATCCACCCCACAAAGGGGTAGGGTAATCCTGGTTCTGGCTTAACTGCCAGTTTCAGTATGACTGCTTATTGTTTTAGCTTTCCCTATGCATTTCAAGCATGTTTCTGCATAGAGAAAAATAACCCTGAAAGTTGTTTTTCTCCAAGAGGAAAAAGCTAGAGGCTGAAACTCTGCAGGTGTGTAGGTACTCATCCACCCCACAAAGGGGTAGGGCAATCCTGGTTCTGGCTTAACTGCCAGTTTCAGTATGACTGCTTATTGTTTTAGCTTTCCCTATGCATTTCAAGCATGTTTCTGCATAGAGAAAAAATACCTGAAAGTTGTTTTTCTCCAAGAGGAAAAAGCTAGAGGCTGAAACTCTGCAGGTGTGTAGGTACTCATCCACCCCACAAAGGGGTGGGGTAATCCTGGTTCTGGCTTAACTGCCAGTTTCAGTATGACTGTTTATTGTTTTTAGCTTTCCTATGCATTTCAAGCATGTTTCTGCATAGAGAAAAAATACCTGAAAGTTGTTTTTCTCCAACACCGAAACAGCTAGCAGGCTGAAACTCTGCAGCTGTGTAAGTTCCAATCCACCCTACAAAGGGGTAGGGCAATCCTGGTTCTGGCTTAACTGCCAGTTTCAGTATGACTGCTTATTGTTTATAGCTTTCCCTATGCATTTCAAGCATGTTTCTGCATAGAGAAAAATAACCCTGAAAGTTGTTTTTCTCCAAGAGGAAAAAGCTAGAGGCTGAAACTCTGCAGGTGTGTAGGTACTCATCCACCCCATACAAAGGGGTGGGGTAATCCTGGTTCTGGCTTAACTGCCAGTTTCAGTATGACCGTTTATTGTTTTTAGCTTTCCCTATCCATTTCAAGCATGTTTCTGCATAGAGAAAAATAACCCTGGAAAGTTGTTTTTCTCCAAGAGGGAAAAAGCTAGGGAGGCTGAAACTCTGCAGGTGTGTAGGGTACAATCCCCCATACAAAGGGGTAGGGTAATCCTGGTTCTGGCTTAACTGCCAGTTTCCAAATGACCGTTTATTGTTTTTAGCTTTCCCTATGCATTTCAAGCATGTTTTTGCATAGAGAAAAAATACCTATGGAAAGTTGTTTTTCTCCAAGAGGAAAAAGCTAGAGGCTGAAACTCTGCAGGTGTGTAGGTACTTTATCCACCCCACAAAGGGGTAGGGTAATCCTGGTTGTGGGTTAACTGCCAGTGTCCAAATGACCGTTTATTGTTTTTAGCTTTCCCTATGCATTTCAAGCATGATTCTGCATAGAGGAAAAGTAACCATGAAAGTTGTTTTTCTCCAAGAGGAAAAAAGCTAGGAGGCTGAAACTCTGCAGGTGTGTAGGGTACAATCCCCCATACAAAGGGGTGGGGTAATCCTGGTTCTGGCTTAACTGCCAGTTTCAGTATGACCGTTTATTGTTTTTAGCTTTCCCTATCCATTTCAAGCATGTTTCTGCATAGAGAAAAAATACCTGAAAGTTGTTTTTCTCCAAGAGGAAAAAGCTAGGGAGGCTGAAACTCTGCAGGTGTGTAGGGTACAATCCCCCATACAAAGGGGTAGGGTAATCCTGGTTCTGGCTTAACTGCCAGTTTCCAAATGACCGTTTATTGTTTTTAGCTTTCGCTATGCATTTCAAGCATGTTTCTGCATAGAGAAAAAATACGTGAAAGTTGTTTTTCTCCAAGAGGAAAAAGCTAGAGGCTGAAACTCTGCAGGTGTGTAGGTACTATCCACCCTACAAAGGGGTAGGGTAATCCTGGTTCTGGCTTAACTGCCAGTTTCAGTATGACCGCTTATTGTTTTTAGCTTTCCCTATGCATTTCAAGCATGTTTCTGCATAGAGAAGAAATACCTGAAAGTTGTTTTTCCAAGAGGAAAAAGCTAAGAGGCTGAAACTCTGCAGGTGTGTAGGGTACTATCCACCCTACAAAGGGGTAGGGTAATCCTGGTTCTGGCTTAACTGCCAGTTTCCAAATGACCGTTAATTGTTTTTAGCTTTCCCTATGCATTTCAAGCATGTTTCTGCATAGAGATAAATAACCCTGTAAAGTTGTTTTTCCAAGAGGGAAAAAGCTAGGAGGCTGAAACTCTGCAGGTGGGTAGGGTACTATCCACCCTACAAAGGGGTAGGGCAATCCTGGTTCTGGCTTAACTGCCAGTTTCCAGTATGACCGTTTATTGTTTTTAGCTTTCCCTATGCATTTCAAGCATGTTTCTGCATAGAGAAAAATAACCCTGAAAGTTGTTTTTCCAAGAGGAAAAAGCTAGAGGCTGAAACTCTGCAGGTGTAGGTACTATCCACCCTACAAAGGGGTAGGGCAATCCTGGTTCTGGCTTAACTGCCAGTTTCAGTATGACCGTTTATTGTTTTTAGCTTTCCCTATGCATTTCAAGCATGTTTCTGCATAGAGAAAAAATACCTGTGTAAAGTTATTTTTCTCCAAGAGGAAAAAGCTAGAGGCTGAAACTCTGCAGGTGTAGGGTACTATCCACCCTACAAAGGGGTAGGGCAATCCTGGTTCTGGTTTAACTGCCAGTTTCAGTATGGCCGTCTATTGTTTTTAGCTTTCCCTATGCATTTCAAGCATGTTTCTGCATAGAGAAAAAATAACCCTGGAAAGTTGTTTTTCCAAGAGGAAAAAGCTAGAGGCTGAAACTCTGCAGGTGTAGGTACCATCCACCCTACAAAGGGGTAGGGCAATCCTGGTTCTGGCTTAACTGCCAGTTTCAGTATGACCGCTATTGTTTTTAGCTTTCCTATGCATTTCAAGCATGTTTTTGCATAGAGGAAAAATACCTGTGAAAGTTGTTTTTCCAAGAGGAAAAAGCTAGAGGCTGAAAGTCTGCAGACGTGTAGGGTACTATCCACCCTACAAAGGGGTAGGGCAATCCTGGTTCTGGCTTAACTGCCAGTTTCAGTATGACCGTCTATTGTTTTTAGCTTTCCCTATGCATTTCAAGCATGTTTCTGCATAGAGAAAAATAACCCTGGAAAGTTGTTTTTCTCCAAGAAGGAAAAAGCTAGAGGCTGAAACTCTGCAGGTGTAAGGTACTATCCACCCTACAAAGGGGTAGGGCAATCCTGGTTCTGGCTTAACTGCCAGTTTCAGTATGGCCGTCTATTGTTTTTAGCTTTCCCTATGCATTTCAAGCATGTTTTTGCATAGAGAAAAAATACCTGTGGAAAGTTGTTTTTCTCCAAGAGAGAAAAAGCTAGAGGCTGAAACTCTGCAGGTGTAGGGTACTATCCACCCTACAAAGGGGTAGGGCAATCCTGGTTCTGGCTTAACTGCCAGTTTCAGTATGACCGTCTATTGTTTTTAGCTTTCCCTATGCATTTCAAGCATGTTTTTGCATAGAGAAAAAATACCTGTGGAAAGTTGTTTTTCTCCAAGAGAGAAAAAGCTAGGAGGCTGCCACTCTGCAGCTGTGTTGGGTACTATCCACCCTACAAAGGGGTAGGGCAATCCTGGTTCTGGCTTAACTGCCAGTTTCCAGATGACCGCTATTGTTTTTAGCTTTCCTATGCATTTCCAAGCATGTTTTTGCATAGAGAAAAAATACCTGTGAAAGTTGTTTTTCTCCAAGAGGAAAAAGCCAGAGGCTGAAACTCTGCAGGTGTAGGTACTATCCACCCTACAAAGGGGTAGGGCAATCCTGGTTCTGGCTTAACTGCCAGTTTCCAGTATGACCGCTATTGTTTTTAGCTTTCCTATGCATTTCCAAGCATGTTTTTGCATAGAGAAAAATAACCCTGTGAAAGTTGTTTTCTCTCCAAGAGGAAAAAGCTAGGAGGCTGAAACTCTGCAGGTGTAGGTACTATCCACCCTACAAAGGGGTAGGGCAATCCTGGTTCTGGCTTAACTGCCAGTTTCAGTATGACCGCTATTGTTTTTAGCTTTCCCTATGCATTCCAAGCATGTTTTTGCATAGAGAAAAAATACCTGTGAAAGTTGTTTTCTCTCCAAGAGGAAAAAGCTAGGAGGCTGAAACTCTGCAGGTGTAGGTACTATCCACCCTACAAAGGGGTAGGGCAATCCTGGTTCTGGCTTAACCGCCAGTTTCCAAATGACCGCTATTGTTTTTAGCTTTCCCTATGCATTTCCAAGATGTTTTTGCCTAGAGAAAAAATACCTGTGAAAGTTGTTTTTCTCCAAGAGGGAAAAAGCCAGGAGGCTGAAACTCTGCAGGTGTAGGTACTATCCACCCTACCAAAGGGGTAGGGCATCCTGGTTCTGGCTTAACCGCCAGTTTCCAGTATGACCGCTATTGTTTTTAGCTTTCCCTCGGCATTTCAAGCATGTTTTTGAATAGAGAATAAATACCCCTGTGGAAAGTTGTTTTTCTCCAAGAGGGAAAAAGCCAGGAGGCTGAAACTCTGCAGGTGTAGGTACTATCCACCCTACAAAGGGGTAGGGCATCCTCGTTCTGGCTTAAGTGCCAGTTTCAGTATGACCGTTTATTGTTTTTAGCTTTCCCTATGCATTTCAAGCATGTTTTTGCACAGAGAAAAAATACCTATGGAAAGTTGTTTTTCTCCAAGAGGGAAAAAGCTAGGAGGCTGAAACTCTGCAGGGGTAGGGTACAATCCACCCTACAAAGGGGTAGGGCATCCTGGTTCTGGCTTAACCGCCCGTTTCCGTATGACCGCTATTGTTTTTAGCTTTCCATATGCATTTCAAGCATGTTTTTGCATAGAGAAAAATAACCCTGTGGAAAGTTGTTTTTCTCCAAGAGGAAAAAAGCTAGGAGGCTGAAACTCTGCAGGTGACTAGGGTACTATGCACCCTACAGAGGGGTAGGGCAACCTGGTTCCGGCTTAACCGCCAGTTTCCAGTATGACCGCTATTGTTTTTAGCTTTCCCTATGCATTTCAAGCATGTTTCTGCATAGAGAAAAAATAACCCTGGAAAGTGGTTTTTCTCCAAGAGGGAAAAAGCCAGGAGGCTGAAACTCTGCAGGTGTGTAGGGTACTATCCACCCTACAAAGAGGTTGGGCAATCCTGGTTCTGGCTTAACTGCCAGTTTCCAGCATGACCGTCTATTGTTTTTAGCTCTCCCTATGCATTTCAAGCTTGTTTCTGCATAGAGAAAAAATACCTGTGGAAAGTTGTTTTTCTCCAAGAGGGAAAAAGCTAGGAGGCTGAAACTCTGCAGGTGTGTAGGGTACTATCCACCCTACAAAGGGGTAGGGCAATCCTGGTTCTGGCTTAACTGCCAGTTGCAGCATGACCGCTATTGTTGTTAGCTTTCCCGATGCATTTCCAAGTATTGTTTCTGCACAGAGAAAAATACCTGTGGAAAGTTGTTTTTCTCCAAGAGGGAAAAAGCTAGGAGGTTGAAACTCTGCAGGTGTGTAGGGTACTATCCACCCTATAAAGGGGTAGGGCATCCTGGTTCTGGCTTAACCGCCAGTTTCAGCATGACCGCTATTGTTTTTAGCTATCCCTATGCATTTCAAGCATGTTTCTGCACAGAGAAAAAATACCTGTGGAAAGTTGTTTTTCTCCAAGAGGGAAAAAGCTAGGAGGTTGAAACTCTGCAGGTGTGTAGGGTACTATCCACCCTACAAAGGGGTAGGGCAACCTGGTTCTGGCTTAACCGCCAGTTTCAGCCTGACCGCTATTGTTTTTAGCTTTCCCTATGCATTTCAAGCATGTTTCTGCACAGAGAAAAAATACCTGTGGAAAGTTGTTTTTCTCCAAGAGGGAAAAAGCTAGGAGGTTGAAACTCTGCAGGTGTGTAGGGTACTATCCACCCTACAAAGGGGTAGGGCATTCCTGGTTCTGATTTAACTGCCAATTTCCAAATGACCGCTTACTGTTTTTAGCTTTCCCTATGCATTTCAACCATGTTTCTGCATAGAGAAAAAATACCTGTGGAAAGTTGTTTTTCTCCAAGAGGGAAAAAGCTAGGAGGTTGAAACTCTGCAGGTGTGTAGGGTACTATCCACCCTACAAAGGGGTAGGGCAATCCTGGTTCTGGGTTAACTGCCAGTTTCAGCATGACCGCTTATTGTTATTAGCTTTCCCTATGTATTTCAAGCCATGTTTCTGCACAGAGAAATAATAACCCTGTGGAAAGTTGTTTTTCTCCAAGAGGGAAAAAGCTAGGAGGTTGAAACTCTGCAGGTGTGTAGGGTACTATCCACCCTACAAAGGGGTAGGGCAATCCTGGTTCTGGCTTAACTGCCAGCTTCAGCATGACCGCTTATTGTTTTTAGCTTTCCTATGTATTTCAAGCCATGTTTCTGCACAGAGAAATAATAACCCTGTGGAAAGTTGTTTTTCTCCAAGAGGGAAAAAGCTAGGAGGTTGAAACTCTGCAGGTGTGTAGGGTACTATCCACCCTACAAAGGGGTAGGGCAATCTTGGTTCTGGCTTAACTGCCAGTTTCAGTATGACCGTTTATTGTTTTTAGCTTTCCCTATGTATTTCAAGCATGTTTCTGCATAGAGAAAAAATACCTGTGGAAAGTTGTTTTTCTCCAAGAGGGAAAAAGCTAGGAGGTTGGAAACTCTGCAGGTGTGTAGGGTACTATCCACCCTACAAAGGGGTAGGGCAATCATGTTCTGGCTTAACTGCTAGTTTCAGTATGACCGTTTATTGTTTTTAGCTTTCCCTATGCATTTCAAGCATGCTTCTGCATAGAGAAAAAATACCTGTGGAAAGTTGTTTTTCTCCAAGAGGGAAAAAGCTAGGAGGCTGAAACTCTGTAGGTGTGTAGGGTACTATCCACCCTACAAAGGGGTAGGGCAATCCTGGTTCTGGCTTTAACTGCCAGTTTCAGTATGACCGTTTATTGTTTTTAGCTTTCCCTATGCATTTCAAGCATGTTTCTGCATAGAGAAAAAATACCTGTGGAAAGTTGTTTTTCTCCAAGAGGGAAAAAGCTAGGAGGCTGAAACTCTGCAGATGTGTAGGGTACTATCCACCCTACAAAGGGGTAGGGCAATCCTGGTTCTGGCTTAACTGCCAGTTTCAGTATGACCGTTTATTGCTTTTATTTCCCTATGCATTTCAAGCATGTTTCTGCATAGAGAAAAAATACCTGTGGAAAGTTGGTTTTCTCCAAGAGGGAAAAAGCTAGGAGGCTGAAACTCTGCAGGTGTGTAGGGTACTATCCACCCTACAAAGGGGTAGGGCAATCCTGGTTCTGGCTTAACTGCCAGTTTCAGTATGACCGTTTATTGTTTTTAGCTTTCCCTATGCACTTCAAGCATGTTTCTGCATAGAGAAAAAATACCTGTGGAAAGTTGTTTTTCTCCAAGAGGGAAAAAGCTAGGAGGCTGAAACTCTGCAGGTGTGTAGGGTACTATCCACCCTACAAAGGGGTAGGGCAATCCTGGTTCTGGCTTAACTGCCAGTTTCAGTATGACCGCTTATTGTTTTTAGCTTTCCCTATGCATTTCAAGCATGTTTCTGCATAGAGAAAAAATACCTGTGGAAAGTTGTTTTTCTCCCAGAGGGAAAAAGCTAGGAGGCTGAAACTCTGCAGGTGTGTAGGGTACTATCCACCCTACAAAGGGGTAGGGCAATCCTGGTTCTGGCTTAACTGCCAGTTTCAGTATGACCGCTTATTGTTTTTAGCTTTCCCTATGCATTTCAAGCATGTTTCTGCATAGAGAAAAAATACCTGTGGAAAGTTGTTTTTCTCCAAGAGGGAAAAAGCTAGGAGGCTGAAACTCTGCAGGTGTGTAGGGTACTATCCACCCTACAAAGGGGTAGGGAAATCCTGGTTCTGGCTTAACTGCCAGTTTCAGTATGACCGCTTATTGTTTTTAGCTTTCCTATGCATTTCAAGCATGTTTCTGCATAGAGAAAAAATACCTGTGGAAAGTTGTTTTTCTCCAAGAGGGAAAAAGCTAGGAGGCTGAAACTCTGCAGGTGTGTAGGGTACTATCCACCCTACAAAGGGGTAGGGCAATCCTGGTTCTGGCTTAACTGCCAGTTTCAGTATGACCGCTTATTGTTTTTAGCTTTCCTATGCATTTCAAGCATGTTTCTGCATAGAGAAAAAAATACCTCTGGAAAGTTGTATTTTTCCAAGAGGGAAAAAGCTAGGAGGCTGAAACTCTGCAGGTGTGTAGGGTACTATCCACCCTACAAAGGGATAGGGCAATCCTGGTTCTGGCTTAACTGCCAGTTTCAGTATGACCGCTTATTGTTTTTAGCTTTCCCTATGCATTTCAAGCATGTTTCTGCATAGAGAAAAAATACCTGTGGAAAGTTGTTTTTCTCCAAGAGGGAAAAAGCTAGGAGGCTGAAACTCTGCAGGTGTGTAGGGTACTATCCACCCTACAAAGGGTAGGGCAATCCTGGTTCTGGCTTAACTGCCAGTTTCAGTATGACCGCTTATTGTTTTTAGCTTTCCCTATGCATTTCAAGCATGTTTCTGCATAGAGAAAAAATACCTGTGGAAAGTTGTTTTTCTCCAAGAGGGAAAAAGCTAGGAGGCTGAAACTCTGCAGGTGTGTAGGGTACTATCCACCCTACAAAGGGTAGGGCAATCCTGGTTCTGGCTTAACTGCCAGTTTCAGTATGACCGTTTATTGTTTTTAGCTTTCCCTATGCATTTCAAGCATGTTTCTGCATAGAGAAAAAATACCTGTGGAAAGTTGTTTTTCTCCAAGAGGGAAAAAGCTAGGAGGCTGAAACTCTGCAGGTGTGTAGGGTACTATCCACCCTACAAAGGGGTAGGGCAATCCTGGTTCTGGCTTAACTGCCATTTTCAGTATGACCGCTTATTGTTTTTAGCTTTCCCTATGCATTTTGAGCATGTTTCTGCATAGAGAAAAAATACGTGTGGAAAGTTGTTTTTCTCCAAGAGGGAAAAAGCTAGGAGGCTGAAACTCTGCAGGTGTGTAGGGTACTATCCACCCTACAAAGGGGTAGGGCAATCCTGGTTCTGGCCACCT